>NC_137869.1:34828331-34830831 GCF_963924005.1 Protomyctophum bolini | reverse complement strand
CTGTGTGGACTTTACTTGTTGGTGCTTCTCTATTATTACTCGTAGCCTGTGTCTCCGCGATGAAGGCAATTTTGTCAACAGTTTGGGCTCTAACGAACTAATGAAGGTGATGTTGCCCATCTGCTTTGATTCAGCCAAATGCCTCTCAGTCTCATTGCTGTCGAGTGTCAGGACTGGCTACATTCCACTGTGATGCATGTGAATGAGACTGCCTCTGGTGGTGCACAGCAGCTTAGAGGCCGTTTAGACGAGAAGATTGTACACGCAATGAATCCATCACGTTGTATTTGTCAGAATGTCATAAATGCCAGTATGCCACATACGGTATGTGTGTCACTTATATGGCAGAACAAAATCATGTTAAGCCTCTAAGATGTATTAGACCTAGAACTTTAGAAGAGGCCATATGCTAATTTCATGACGCCAAGGAACAAAGTGAAAGACAGGTTATATTTAACATTATTGAAAATAGGATATTTACCCATAAAACTGTCCGCAACCTCACAGTATCTCAATATGCTGTAGTGATAAAATTGCAGTTAGGAGACTTATGTTCGCACACAACAGCAGTCAGTGAGAAAACAGCAGTCAGTGTGTGTGTGTGTGTGTGTGTGTGTGTGTGTGTGTGTGTGTGTGTGTGTGTGTGTGTGTGTGTGTGTGTGTGTGAGAGAGAGAGGTAGAGGCTTAACTATGTTTTGGGCAAGGCCTTTATTCTGTGTGTGTTACGTACAGTCAGTGTCTGTGATATAATTTGTTTAGGTCTGGCAGAGATGCCTGGACCAGACCCAGGCTGTTTACTAGGGTGTGGGCTTTTTGTGATTCTGTATTTGTGTTTTTGTGGTTCAGTGAGTTGAATCCTTTACATAAGCCTTTTATTCACAAAGCTTAGACACAAATACCTGGATTATAATGTTTACCGAAGTGAATCTTCAATTAAAGCAATGCTGTTTCATTTATTAAAACCGTTAAAACAAACAAAAAAAATCAGCAAGGTTCTTGCACTTTAGATGTAGTAAATCTGTGTAGAATAGATACTCAAGGCGTGCGTCTACACAAATACGACCAAAAGAGCTGCTTCGTGGCCAATAGCAGAAGACTGGTTGAATCCGGATGATTCGGGAAGCTCAGAGATGTGTATGAACAACTACCATGTTGAGTCAAAACTCAGAAATGGACCACAAATATGACATCCCAGACCTCAGAAACTACATCTCCCAGAATGCAGCAGCAAGATGGCTGCTCGTTACTTGATTAGGAGCACCTTAAAAGGAACGGAGCTTCATCAGTCATTCAAACAAACACAAGATGCAAACAGCAAAGACTACTCTTGGGGAAAAAAAATAATATTGGATTGAGTTGGAAATTGGAGTTGCGTGATCACGTGATGACTTTACAATAATGAACAATGGTGCTGTGAAAGAGTAAACAGAATAAAGCATGCACAAGCCAGGTGCAGGGCAGAGACAAATACTGTAAAAGAAAACAGTCTGCACAGGTGCATACGTGCATATGACCACCACCGAAGGTGATATTTCAAACCCAAAGTGGCTAAGGCAGAGTCACTGCGGCTCAAAGCGTTCTAGAAAAACCTTTGGAGCTGGATCCAGTGTGCTATGAAAGAGTACTCATGCTCAGTACTCAAAAAAATAAGATTGAAGTTGCAAATTTGCAATCCATACGTTTCATGAGCTGGCAAATGCTTGTAAATATCTAAGACCCAGACAGAAGAAAACCTGTACGTTTTATGTTTAAAGCACTCAAACGTTTTTTTTTTCTTCTTTATCTCCTTACCTCCCCCCTCTACGCACAAAAATGAAAAACTGTGATGTGACAATAAAGCTGATTCTGAAGTAGGTGTGTGAACCGACACCAGGCTAATCTCTCAATATAAGTGAAGGAAGACCACCTCCAAACACTGCAGATGTGATAGTTATATTGTATAGATAAATATACTCCAACATACAGATTGGTTGTTTGAGGAATAATCAGGTTCTATTCATTCAAATGAGCTTTGATTGCAGGTTTAAACTAGAAGTAGTTACCGTGATCCTAGATATATTCATTGGCATTTTATAATTGCAATTTGCAGCATAATTGTGGGCTCGCTCCAGCAAGGACTAGTTTACTCTGTGAAATGATATAAATGCCCCCTGGCTAATGTCCCCCTCCCCTCCTGTAGCTAGTGTATCAGAGCCAGCAGAGAGGTTCTGTGCCGATAGCATCCAGCCCTACCTCGCCTCTGTCCTGGACGAGCTGATGGAGCCAATCAGCTCAGGGTTCGGGGAGGCGCGGCATCTGAGTGACCGCATGATGGACCAGCTGTGCAAGGACTTTGAGGAAGTGGGCGGCGTCACAGATAACCTAAAGAAGGTACGTTTGTTCTTTACATCCTCGTTTTCCTTTCTCCACTCACCAGAGACACCGCTCATGCTTTCCTTCCTTCCTCTCTGGTCTCCCTCTCCTCCCTTGTTGCTCTCATTCGCTCGCCCTATTCTTTGAG
>NC_137869.1:34755831-34825831 GCF_963924005.1 Protomyctophum bolini | reverse complement strand
TCTGTTGAGAATGCAGCAGAGGTCAGCACGGTCAATGTTGCCTCAGTGCAAGAGGACATTCCTGCTTCGCCTGAAGCAGTGCCCTTAGCAGATGCTTTGAAGGAAGAGGAGACTGTAGCCGTTGAACCTGAGAAAGAAGATGCAGGTGTTGAACCAGCGAAAGTAGTGGCAGATGTTGCCCCTGAGAAAGAAGATGCAGGTGTTGAACCAGCTAAAGTAGTGGCAGATGTTGCACCTGAGAAAGAAGATGCAGGTGTTGAACCAGCGAAAGTAGAGGCAGATGTTGCACCTGAGAAAGAAGATGCAGGTGTTGAACCAGTGAAAGTAGAGGCAGATGTTGCACCTGAGAAAGAAGATGCAGGTGTTGAACCAGTGAAAGTAGAGGCAGATGTTGCACCTGAGAACAAAGATGCAGGTGTTGAACCAGTGAAAGTAGGGGCAGATGTTGCACCTGAGAACGAAGATGCAGGTGTTGAACCAGTGCAACCAGAGACAGCTGTTGCACCTGAGAACGAAGACGCCGGTGTTGAACCAGTGAAACCAGAGGCATGTGTTGAACCTGAGAAAGTAGAGGCCAGTGTTGTTGAACCTGAGAAAGTAGAGGAAAGCATTGAACCTGAGAATGCAGCGTCAGCTTTTGAACCTGAGAAAACTGAGGCAACTGTTGAACCAGAAACTCACAGCAGCAGCGCCCCAACCCCAGTAGTAAGGTCGCAAACTCCCAGTGCTGTAGAAAGTGTGGCGGAAAAGGCAGACGGACAAGATCCCGAAGCACCACAGAGCGGTGCCTCTGTCTCAAGCCTTGATCCTGTTCCATCCTCTGCCCCAGAGCCTGCAGGTGAACCAGTGGCTGTAGTCAAATTAGCAGAAGGCATGGACTCCCTAACAGTAACTGTTACTGAGGGAGATGCTGAAAGTGTACAAGATCCAGTAATTGATGCAGAGGCTCCCTCTAGTGGTGGAGAACCTGTAAGTGTGTCCAGTAATGGCAGCCTTGATCCAAAGGCAGACGATGCTGACCCGGGGACCGCCTCATCTTCTCTGAATGTGTCGATGGGAGTCGAATCCCCACAGTCAGTAGTAGAGTCCATGGAGGGAGACAAAGCACAGAGCAGCGAAGATGAAGGGTCAACGACCTCCGACCTCTTGGATGGGGAGGTCAATGCCAGCGACTCGCCCGTGAGCTCAGACGAGCATCCTGCTGATGCCTCGGAAGAAGCATCTGTAACCCCTAGCAACGACCCTTCTGCTACAGAACTGACAGAGGTCACGGCAGATGCTAACCACAATGTAGCGTCATCCACTAGCATGAGCTCGGAACCCTCAGTTGCAGCATCGGCAGCCCCTGCAACAGCAGCCCCCACTGAGCCTGGAGAAGCAGACTCTGGGCCACTGGACTCTATCAGGGCAATCCGTGACCTGGTGGAGGAAGTGATTGAGGTGGAGGAACTACTGCAACGTTACCCTAGTGGAATTCCTATGGACAAATGATGCACTGTGGCGCAGTTATGTTAAATAGAGGGACTAACTACAATGACACATGGGCCAAGGAGTAGCCAAGTGGGACAAAACAAAATCCATCCATCCATTCACGAATAGCAGTGAGGTGTAATGGACAGTAGACATAGACATTACAAAAAATGTTTAGATATACTGTAAGTGTTGACAAATTAGCTTCCTAATTGAGCTGTAATAAACTAGACAAATAGAAGAAATTGGCTGCTGAGAGAATATTGAAGTGTTACTAATGCTTCGATAACACTTAAATGTATACAGTACCTTATGCATGAAATGGATGTAAATAACTAATACAAATCATTTATACAAATCATCTCTGTGGCATTTAAGTAGGCCAGGGCATGACTAACGAGAGATGGGTTTCTCAAAACCATCTTTAGCACCAAGATAAGTTGTTTTTGGGGCACACTGTCTTGCACCAGACCAAAGATTCGCAACGACATGAAACCGATTTGAGCCCGATTTATATTATGGTAGTAGATCTGCTATTTTCAGCATGCGACACGTTGCAGAGAAAAATCGTAGCGGTCTGAATTACTCAGTCATTATAGTAAGACCAAGATTGGTGCTGTGTATTTTTTCGATATGTGTTTTGTGTACAAATCGTATTTACATAATTGTTATAGTGTGACTTTCAATATTGTACTCTGGGTTTAAAAAAAAGACGGATAAAATAGTAAATGACATGTTACACAGAAAGGACAGGTCTGTCTATGGTTCCTTTTGTAATTGTATGCAAATCCCTGCACCATTTGAGGCGTTTGTCAGTACACACTCACTGCCAAATACATGTTACTACTAGATGTTTAGTCAATGGGTTTTTACATTAGATATTATTTCTGATTTTATGTGACAATGTTGTGACTAACTGAAGGATTCTAACTTTTTATACCACGATCATCTCAAAAAACACAAGTAGCAAGTTGTCGATCAAGTGCCAGATTGAATTGCCTTAACCTTGTTACCTAGATGAAGGATGGCAGACCTTTTTTATGGTTACGGTTGCCATAGAGACTATGGTAATGGTCTGTGTAATGTATACTTATTATATGTGCTGGTATTTCAGCATCACCAAGTGCCTCTGCTCATCTTTACACACACAACACACTGAAGTACAGACACGCTACATGCATGCTGATGTGAGTAATAAGGTGGGGAGGAAAGCTGTAGCCTGTGGCTAGCCATTTTCCTCAAATGAAAAGTGTTTGTAAATGGAAATTATTATAAAATGGGAGTTCATAAAATTCCTGCACACTACTGTTACTGTAAGTAAGGCTATTAATAAATACTATTGTTTGACAATAAAATAAATATTCATTCACAGTATACTTTCTTTTCCCTCTTGACAGAATCCTGTTTAGACATTTGTATGCACAGCGCAACTAAAATGGTATGCAGTCTATGTTTATTTAATACCTTGCACCACAAGAAAAGGCTATAAAATATGTTTTAATAGGCCAGAGGCGCTCCAGGCACATGAAAGACATGAACAAATAACAGTGTTGATACGCAAAGACCTAAGCATTTGTTCACATTTGTTTTCTTCCATAATGGGAAAACATTATAAGCCACCAGTATTTCTTCAAATACAGTATTACTTTTCAAACAATAAAAGTTAGCTTCCTTAGTTTATTCCAGTGTTACCTCCTAGGACCTAGGCTGCTTAAAGAATAAATAACAACAAACTTGATCAAATGCCAAGCACTTTAGCCATTGAATCTTTGGGTGAGACCCAAGAGATTACAACAATACACCAATAATTCTTCTTTCTATTCATTCTGATTCTATGGTCAGGACAAAAACACCTTTACATCTGCCAAAGGCCATTGTTCAGTTTACACTGCCTTGGAATGGTGCTAGTTTCATTAACTGAATAGGTTCAGGAGGTCAAATGAAACATACATTCTGTAATGTCATGTACAGTAAGCTACACATACATCAATTCATTATGAAACATTGGACCCCTAGTTACAAAATAATAAATTAACATAAGCATCAACGTAAGCACCCATAATGTGTTCCCTTGTATTACATCATCAATGTCAACATTGAGATATTATGTACATACTATAATAATTATAATAAGATCTAAAGTGAACAGTGAGACTAGTCTTGATATGGAACAATTCCCCGCCAATATCAAGCAGTTGACTAGATATGGCAGCCATATTGTCACAGCCAAGCTTTAAATTTTCGCTATTGGTCACATGAAGATGTATGTAGGGCTTAAGTGGTTAATAATAAGTATCATGGTAACACCTGTGAAGGAAGTAACATTACAACAAACTATTTATGTCAATATGGCTGCCGTGAAAAAGGTCTCTTCAGTTTTCACATTCACAAAGTAAATGTGGGACAGCAGTTGGACAGAGATGAGCAGTAGTGAGCACCTACAGACAGCAGCGCTGATGACATTCCAGTATATCGATTCGACACAGCTTTGATAGCATAGCATAGCACACAGTAGTAGATATACAAGATAAGGCTGCAGTCTAATGCACCAGCATGTTATTTTCTGCATTTGGGTATGTACGTGTTACATGTGTGTTCTTGTACAAATCTCTGCTGTCGGGCAGAAACCTTGTATGTCCAACTTTCACATTTTATTTTCAATGAATGCCCTAGGCCTATTTTGCTTATAATGACACAGCAATAACAGGGACACCAGGTTGAAAGTCGTTAAGTCTGTCTGTGGGTTTTAAAAATATTTAACCGATAATAAAAACATTGGATCCAGATTAGAACGCAGTTTCTTTTTTCCATTTCATGAAAAGGGTTTTGAACATACAAGGTTTCCGCCCAACAGCAATGGTTTGCATCACCAGTAGCTCCAGGGTTAGGAAGAGGTTGAATGGAAGTTGTAGAAGAACTGTTCTTCAGGGCGAAAACCATAAGCTGTGGTGGGCCGGCCTCCTGAGGTAGGACCTGTGAAGTGCTCATGCATACTGGAGGAGAGAAGAGAGAGGGACGGACAAACATGGACACAAACAACAAACACAATATTACATATAAACATAAGAATACTTGTGGCTAATTTAAACTTTATTGAACCGACCATGGCACATGAAGGAAGTAATTGATTTTGAACTGAAAAATAACTTTTTTTGTTTAAATAAGTTGAATTGGTCACATACTGCAGTTTGAGTCCAATAAGTATGGACTTCCAAGGTCACGTCACTGAAGATCACCTAATTTTGTGACATTTGTTGCATTTTTGACTATGGGTCTACATTAAATCAAGCGTAAGCAATAGTTAATTGAGGCATGGAAGGCAGAAGGTTATTATATATGTGTATATATATATATATATAGTTCCCCTCATTCATTCCCCCTAGTAATTCATTCTGCTTATTTAAATCACCTGCCTCTCCAGGCCATCTCCCATCTCCATTCGCTACGAGCTATCTCATCCATGCCCTCATCCCCACAGTGCAATTCAGGCGGCCTTCTTAAGCAGTCTCAGCTCACTACTCATTCTTCATGCTGAGCTGTCAAAGCAGCTTGTGCGGCGTCTGTGTGAAAATTTCCCACACCTCCCCGCCGTCCCCAGCCTCCTCCCTGTAGTTCTTAGTCCAGGGGTTATGGGAGTAGAGACCGCCCTCTGCTTTTCGCGGCCACTCCCCGTTCTCAATCGCTTCCCTATCTACCACACTTGCCCTCTCTCATTAGCCACTCCCTATTCACAATCACCCGTATTATACAGTATAAATACACCTGTGATCTATTGGCCAGCTTGTTTGTTCTGCTTCACAACAGACCAAACATGGTCAGACGGCACCGGAATTCCCCTTCCATCCACTTGCATTCCGGTGCCATCTCTATTATTTATATATCTACGCTCAAACCGAGTGGAAGTGTGTAGCATTTTTCCCTATGCTCCTCATGTTCCTTGTTTTTTTGGTGTTAATAAACACTTTGAACGTTTCCTGACTGTCGTCCTGCATTTGGGTCCTACGACTCCTACCCTCTCTGGTGTGTTTATGATTTTTTTTAAGGCCAAACCTGCAATCTTTGGAAGGCAACAGCCAATCTGTTGTGTGACAGTCACTAGGTGGAGCTCTTACCCTACAGTATGCATCTCCTTAAAGCACCCCCAACTCGCAAAAGCCTCACAGCTTAATCACTACAATAGCAGACAAATAAAAGTCCATAAAAAAAGTTAATATTCATCCGCCCTAATGCAGACATCAACAACGAGTCTGTGAATTACAGAGCACTTATGGCTAGAGGGGTAAACAGCATAGCAGCCAAGCCATAAAAACCAGTGATATGTCATAACAGAACTACATGATGGGGTGGAGGCGTGCAGCCAAACTCAGAGAACCTGGTTGCCCTCCGCCCAACAACCAGAGCCTGTTGAGGGATGATAAAGGGCCTGTATCGACACCGTATAAATCAGTTACCATGGGGATGTGGATGCAGGGAGGGGGAACGGCTGGCCAATTTCACACTCCATCTTCTGTCCAGCTGCTGTGAGCATTTGTATGTGGGGTCAATGAGACAGGCCCGGCCACCTTGTCAGGTTAGACTGCAAGTGAGACGGCAGCTGGAACGATGGATAAACTGGGCTTTGATGGATGACAGCACATCTCTCTGCTACCTTCGGTCCTTCCTCTGTCTCCATTATTCCCTCTTTCAAGCCGAATTTATAGTTAATTAAAATGTGATGCATTGTATTTTTGCTTTTAAAAGGCAGTTATTTTAGGTGAGCAACACCGTTGTGCAACAAAGTATAAGGCTTTACTTTTTTCTCAGTAAGAGCTGGACGGCTCGACGCTCCAGTCCCAGCCTTCTAAAATACGAGCTGTTTGCTTTGCCCCTGCAAGCGGCCATAATGACGTGTTGTTTTTAGCCAAATCACTTCCAGCGATCAGTTACGCAGCTCGCAGAACCCCCCCTTCTCTCCTGTCTTCCTCCTTTGCCTATATGCTCCTTATGCCCCCCCTCTTCTCCATTCCCCTCCACCACCACCTCTCCCCCCTCCCTGGGCAGAAATATGTCTTTTTCCTCTCCGCACGCTACGGCTGTCAGAGGGGATTTGAAAGCCGGGCTAAAGGAGGCTGGGAGGAACAGTGGAGCTCTGAGTCACACCATCCGCCTGCCTCTCTGCGTGCCCGTGTCTGTGCTGTAGCTGGCTGCCGGTCTGACCCAACTGACTGACTACACCCTAGTCCTCTCTGCTTGCCCGTGTCTGTACTGTAGCTGTAACTGACTGACTACACCCTAGTCCTCCTGGTGGGAGGACACAGCTGGACCCCAGGCGTCTCCTCCTAGCCCAAACTTCTCAAACCTGGAATCTTGGCCGAGAACCAAATTAATTGGGGCACTTTGATGATCGTAAAAACAATTTGGTCATTTGTAAAGGGAAAAAAGTTTGGTAGGGTACAGACAGACAAACTTTGGAAGGATACAGAGAAAGTAATTATAGTGGCGACTGCGTCAGCATGTCTCTGCTGAGTGGTGTGACACATAGCAGCTCTGTACAACACACCAGAGGAGTAACCTAGTAGCTGTCCCATCAAACCTGCAGATCAACTTGTCTGCCACCTCGTACAGTTTATGTGTCTTGTGTGACACTCCAACAGCGGGAGGTGGGTCTGTGTCCGGGTCATTAAGACAAAGGGCCCCAGTGTTCCCACAAATGCCAGTTTGGCCCCTGAGGGCCCCAGCAGAGGGTGGTAGGGGGAGACGTGGGGACACGTTCTAGTCCACAGAGAGAGTTGCTTGGTAGTGAACAGGAAGGGAATTGGGCCCTTTTTCCTCCTTTGGCGTGACCCTTCAGCCCCCCTGCGTCTGTCTCCTCCAGACCTCGGGGCCTGGCCCTGCTTTGATCTCTGTCCGCTGTCACAGCTCAGGTTACAGCGAACCAACACACCATCGCTGTTAAAGAACCACATCTCACCCAGTGCCACCCCTCCCACACCCTCTCTATATACCTCTCTCACCTGATTATAACAGTTCACTTTTAACATATTGGATCACATCCTGATTTTATTCATTGATGTATAAAAAACTAAAAACATGATTAAAAAACATGCTTCAAGGGTGTGTGCATGGTGCATGGTTAAGGTGCATAGTCTGCATACCACGCAGAGGCTCTAATGCCTGACAGCGAGTCACGGGTTCAATTCCTGAGCCTGACAACCTTTGCTGCGTGTCACTCCCAGACCGTCTCATTCCCTGTTTCCTGTCACTCTTTCACCGTACTATCCAAATAAAGGCAGAAGAGCCCAAACATATCTTTTAAAAAAGGTTCAAGATAATTAAATGAATCCAAAACGTAATCAAGTATAATTGCTGAGAAAATAATTGTCAGTTACAGCACAACTTATTGTTTCACTCAATACTTGTGTTAGGATTCAGAACTCCTCTCCTAACCTGCCTACCTGTCCGTGTAGCATGTCCCTCTATTCGAACCCAGGCACTTCTCTTTCCAGTCGTTCATTGCGACATGACGACCCTTAGCCGACCAAAAATGCTTCTGCGAATTTGCCTCATTCAGGCGCCCTCTCAAATGACCCAAACTTGAGACATTTTATATAGCCAGTATGAAATTGCTCGTTATGATATTCATACGAATAACAGGGATTGTATCAAGTCCATTTTAAAAGGTCCCATTCACACCATGTTTCACACGTAGTTTAAAATAAGCGGCAGAGCTGGCTTTGATTATTGTGTTAACCTGGATCACTCAGGAGTACACTGGCCAAATTAAAACAGTCTCACAGACGCCAATTCCCTCAGCTCTCTCAGTATATTTAAAAGGTATCAGTTACAAAGAACTGAGAGAGAGAGAGAGAGAGAGAGAGAGAGAGGGAGGGAGGGAGGGAGGGAGAGAGAACTCACTCTGCATTCCCCTCACTCGTTCTCGCTTGCTCTCTCTCTATTTGCCTCTCTCTCTCTCTCCTTCCTCTCCGTTCGCTCTGAAAGCTGAAATAACTGTGGCGAGGACTCAGCTCATACTTCTGCTATCTACACAGTCAGCCTCTCAACAGCAGCCAAGCTAAACATTCCTGCCACGGGGAAAAAAACCTTCCGACACAAGCTTTATCGCACGCAAGGAGATGTTTGATAATAAATAAGACAAATTACTCACAATAAACTCTCCATTTCCCCAACTATTCATCATTTTAACAGCATATCAAATGAGCTGGCGGCGGCAGGGAGAAATTCTAAAGCTTGCGTTCAATTTTTAGCGATAACATTATAGCGATTTTGAACTCTCCCGCCTAAGGTCATGATTCACGGTGGCATGCCAGCACCGCACTGAATCCACGCCAGGTGATGTATTGGATCCACAGCCCACAGTGGATTGGAAGAATAACAGACAGAGAATTAAATTAGAAAAAAGAAAGGGAGGGAGGAGATGGGGGGGGGGGGGGGGGGGCAAGAGAACACCAACCCACAGAGAGGAAGACACGGAACGAGGGGGTGGTGGGAGGAGAACTATTGAGAGAGTGTTTGCTCTCAAAGCTGCAGTATTACTGTTGAGGGTGGAGTGATGCCTTCTGGGATAGAGGAGGGGGTACTGTTGAGGGTGGAGAGATGCCTTCTGGGATAGGGGAGGGGGTGTTGACTCAGGCCCTGGCCTAGTTCAATAACACAGATCAGCGAATAGTGAATCAGAATAACACAGTGGGGTAGCGCCGCTGCCACAGGGTCGCTGGCTGACTGACCGTCTGGCTGCCCCCGCTTCCCCGAGACGCAGAGCTAGAAGGTAAACACTCACAGTTTTGTGTTTCCCCACTGACAGAGTGGATATTTCTGGACAAAGACAACCTGCCCCGCTGACAGCTTCGACCCTACATTCACATACTACATCACGTTCAGACACACATGCACTTGTGTTGCTTTGTGCGTTCCACATGCAGAGGCATAGGTGAATAGACAGTTCATTACCTGCCAAAGGTCTGTCCCAAGTCTCCGTTCTGGAAGTCTGCGTAGAAGTCCGGACTGAGGACACCATCTGCAGGAATGATCCCATCTGCACACAGAGACATACAGTACAAGTTTACAAATGTTTTTCACAGTGTGCGAAAATGTTCCATGATCATACAATAAAGTAAAACGTAAACCATCATCCACTTAAGAACCAGGAAGAAATCTTTGTTGTCTATGATTATCTTTTTCCCTGAGCTGTGTATTATAATTGTTCCTGTATCCTGCATATTTCTAATAATTATCAAATGAGACAAGGCCAGGCATATTGTATCTAGTACTGGCATATTCTTACTGTAGCCTATAAATCTTTAGCATTTATTCTATTCATATTTTTGTATTTTACCTTTGTTTTACCACAAAGTCCCACTGAAATCTTTTAGAAGAGGGACTTGGCCAGGGAAGTAGCCATACAAAATCACAACATATACATGTGCATTATATAAAACAAACAAAATCCACAACAAAACAGCAACCAGCTATTCAAGTATAGCGGCCTCTCAGGAAAAACAATCACATTCTTCCATCACCATATTCTAGAGACACATGCTAACACCGGGGCTCCACCGGGCGCGTCAGCGTTGCGTCTCCGTCACCATCAGGGAATGTTCCCTTTTTAATCAATGAAGGGTGGCTCCACTGCCTGCATTGTGTTGCGTGACTGCATTAAAATTGCCCCGGTTCGTTTTTTGACGCACGCGACGGACACGCAACGCCCCCGGTGGAGCCCCGCCGTAAGGATGTGTGAGTCGCCACAACAACACAGATTCCTCAAAGCGCCACTGATACCTGAGCTGTTATAGAAGAGTTCGGGCGTGTCCAGGATGTCATCGTTGCCCATGAAGTAGTCTCCTCCGTCGCCGGCGAACATGAAGGGGTTTCCCTGCTCGTCTATCTGACTCCTCTCAACCATCTCCAGCCACTGGGAGTTGTGCCAGCGGAACTTCTCACTCTGGACCTTCTTGCCCCACTCCTCGTCGTACTCCTTGGGAAGGGAAGAAGGAATAGCACAGTGGTGTCAAGAACAATATATACTGTAAGCATTATACTAGTATGTGGAGATCTGTTTGTCGAGAATGGCCAATACGAGCAACATGCCCATGTATGGGGGCATGAACGTGACAAGGACGGACAGATACAGACATGCTCCATACTGTAAGGGCATAAATGGGACACAGGCAGACAGACGGGTACAATGGGCACTCTGACAATGGGTATAGACAGTGTTGCATAACCAGGTGGGCTATGCATTCCCTAGTTATCTCCAACTGTAGCATCCAGGTTCATCGACTGCAGAAAACTACACTACAGACTACAATATAGATACACAAACGCATACTTCTACAAACCACAATGTTATGGGAGCCATGGCAAAATATACAACAATCCTTCACTTGGATATTCCCTACTATTTATTGTGCATTTATTACTGCCAGGAGGTGTGATCAACGCCCTCGCCGAGTGCAGAGTAAAGCTCAAAGGCCTTTAGTATCACTCTGCAGCAGAGGCAGAGCATCAGGGGAGGTATGGAGGTCCCTCTCTGCTCACTGACCACCATATTGGTCCATCTCAGCAGGGAAGGAGAGAGAGTGTGGTATGCATGATGTGTGAGGGCGTTTGTGAAACAGAAAAACAGTGTGTGTGTGTGTGTGTGTGTGTGTGTGTGTGTGTGTGTGTGTGTGTGTGTGTGTGTGTGTGTGTGTGCGTGTGTGTGTGTGTGTGCGTGTGTGTGTGCGTGTGTGCGTGCGTGTGCCGTCTCCATCCCCATCCAGCTCATGTTGGCGTGGTGTAGGCTAGCTAATAAAAACCTGCGCCCCGGCCAGCTATAGACTGCCTGCGTGTGTAGCTTGGCGGAGGACGCCCACAGGGCCCTGTTTTCCTTCCTATGCACGGAGCCGAGGGGAGGAGAGATAAAGGCGGCCTTTGAGACCGCTCCGCTCCACGCCACCCGGCCCAGTAGATTAATCATCCAGACACAGTGCAGAGACCTCTGGGCATTGACAGCCACCCGAGGCCCAGGCCTCAAAGCAGGCCCATTGACTGTCACACGGAACACAGAGCACCCCCCCCCCCCCCCCTTCCACCGGCGTCCCCTGCCTTCACCCTGGAGTGGCAGTGACAATATTTGTCACCGGACAGATTTATCATGATGCTAAAATGGCTTTAATGGCGTGGGTTTACACCGGGTGATTAGGGCCTCGGCATCAGCTGGATATGAGGACTAATCAATCATAAGTAGCTGAGCTCATGGCGGTGGCGAGCGGAGAGGAGGGCCGATATAAAACAGTGTTTCAGAGCATTCCCAATGTATTCCTCTGGAAACCTGATCAGCTGAAGGATATCCATGTGAATTAACCCTCTGTCCAGCTTGGAACCATCTATAGCATTTCTCTCTGAGGTGTGTGTGTGTGTGTGTGTGTGTGTGTGTGTGTGTGTGTGTGTGTGTGTGACTCTGAACGCGTGGAGCAACGTACTGATCAAAGGGGAACATTTCAAGACTGAAGTCATGGCGTGTGCTGCTCAAGAAGCCTGAAGTAAAAAGGAATGATGATTGTGTGTGTGTGTGTGTGTGTGTGTGTGTGTGTGTGTGTGTGTGTGTACGTGTGTGTGTACGTGTGTGCATGCGTGTGTGTGTGTGTATGTGTGTGTGTGTGTGTGTGTGTGTGTGTGTGTGTGTGTGTGTGTGTGTGTGTGTGTGTGTGTGTGTGTGTGTGTGTGTGTGTGTGTGTGTGTGTGTGTGACCGCGTGTGCGTGCGTGCGGAGTACATGTGAGAGAAGAAGCTGCATACTGTGAGAGCCATTTCGTGGCTATTAGTGTGTACGCGATAGGGCAATTTTGTGTGTGCGCCCATGTGCACTCGTCCAAGGGTCTGCTTTCTCTCTCACCTCCGCTGTCCGGCCACTGACACTCTCCAGAGCCCGCTGGCTTCCTTTTATGTGGTTCACGGCTTAATAGGTCTCACTGATAATTTCAATGAAACACTTCCTTTGCCCCGCTACACAGCCCGGCTGTAATCTACAGCTAATTACACTGATCTATGGTCTGGCACTGATCAAACGCCGACTGGAAGCTGACCACACCTGTCAGTCACAAAGCAATACAGCAATTCATCTGTTAGTTAATCGCTAATGTCAAACTTGACCAGGGCACATCAGGCCACAGAGTGGGTGCTGATTGTAAAATGTTTAAACAGAGGGAAACTCTGATGTGCCAGAAGGTTAAAATGCTTATACTACTTGAGTTGAAATGGCGATGAATCATAATCTAGACTGGTCTATTGCAAGAATAACACAAGACATATTATGTCTTGTGTTATTCTTGCAATAGACCAATAGACCATAATTATAAATAGTATTTATAATTAAGGCTCTGCCTTTAAACTCTTGTGATGGGCCACTTATACAGTATGACTGTGTGAATGGAAATCCCCAAATGTCGTTGCGTTTGACTATTTTATTCAGATGTGATAAATGGACTACATGGTAAATGACTGCATTTGTATAGTCTTACTGACCCTTCAAAGTGATCAGCCATTCACACTCACGTTCACACACCGATGGTGGAGGAATGCAAGGCACCAGTCTGCTCAAGGACACTTCGACACGCAGCAAGGACAAAAATCCAACGAACGCTACATGCAATATTTGGCAATTTTGTTAATATATGTGACGGTTCCCTATGTTGTGTGTGAATATAGTTGCTTAGTAGGCCTACTTCACTTATTTATGTGGTTGTGTGTAGTTGCTTTGTCCCTAATCAGTTGTATGTTCTCTGTCCAATAGGATTGGGGAGCAGAGCTTCTAATGATCAGCTCGCACCTGGGCCCGGGTGTCGACGCCCTATAAATGCCTGCTTCCCCAGTCCTTCCCCAGTTCTGTTCTTTTCATTTGCCTCCTGCACCTTTTCCACCATGCACTCTTTTCAACATTTCTGTTAATACATACAACACGCCCACACATACATTTCACTCATGCATACACGCACTACACCACTGAATACTGATCTCTACATTTCATCTGTTTATTCCTGATTTATCGTTTGATTACTTATTTTTGGTTAATCAATAAATTCTATTTCTTTGTTAAACTGCATCTCCCCTGTTTTGTTGTTGTGTATCTTGGCACCCCCTAGGCCAGGTACGTCATAACATATACAATAAGGAAACCCACTGGATTTCCACGGTTCTTTTGATTACAAACGTTCACAGGATCATACGGTGCGTGGATACTTACCGCTATGATATCCAGAGTGTTGCCGCAGACCTTACGGATTGGATCATATGGTGCGTGGATACTTACCGCTATGATATCCAGAGTGTTGCCGCAGACCTTACGGATTGGATCATATGGTGCGTGGATACTTACCGCTATGATATCCAGAGTGTTGCCGCAGACCTTACGGATTGGATACTTACCGCTATGATATCCAGAGTGTTGCCGCAGACCTTACGGTGCGTGGATACTTACCGCTATGATATCCAGAGTGTTGCCGCAGACCTTACGGATCGCTGCATTCTTATCATGCATCAGATCGATGAGGTAGGCGGGCGCCTCTGTGGTCGCGACTCAAGGAGAAAAGAACGTTTCATCATTTTTACTAGTCCTTTCAATACCACTATGGAACCATCAATCATCAGCCTATCCTTAATCAAGATCAGGGAGACAGGTGGGGATATGGTGGAGGAAAAGAATCTGCACAGCCTCTTTCATTTGAAGGAGGGAGACACAAGACAGGTGCCCCCGTGGGCCAAAAGAACAACTCTTTACATTTCCTGTGATGAGAGAATGCTTTTTGGGAGCCAAAACCCTGTCCCTATAGGCACAGCAGAGCTGGGCTCAAAATTCCTAATCTCTTCTCTTCCCCACACGGAAAGCAAAACATCTATCAAATATTACTGACAGGCAGTCTATTTGTAATGTGACGCAGGCATGCCGCAGACCACAACTGTATACCATTACCGACAGCTTGGAACAGCCTGGGGTATAAATAAGGCCCATATCAAAAGGGCCATGAAGATTGCTACGGCGATACAGATGGGAGTAAGCGGTGACAAAATATATCGTTTGGGACCGTTACCATAGAAACATGCACTACAGAGTGAATGTATGAAATCATTTGAGGTTGCTTTTTTCCACACGACTATGCTGTAGGCACATACATGAGAAGAAAGCCCTCGGAATAAAAAAGGATACGAGTGTCTTTGATGATGACATCTCTGGTAGCCTGGTGAAACACCATCTGATAGAAGACATAGACGATCTGGCACACAAACTCATCATCCTCCTGTTGGGCTGGAAGACAAGCGGGAGAGATGATGACGCAACGGTGATGAAAACAGGAGAAAGGACGGAACAGTGATGGTAAACATTAAGGCAGCTCGGCAGTCAGACCAGTCATAAATAATACAATATTCATGTTCCTCATCGGAAAGTGACGAGAGTTAAAACGTGGGAATTATTATTGTGGCCCTGTAGGCAGTTATATCATTTCCAATATACATTTCACTTTAATTTTCAAAAAGTATCAATTTGGAACGGAGTAGTGCTTAAGTGACAAGTAAAGTGACAAGTGCTGAGAGTTCTGGTACATAGTGCTGAGAGTTCTGGTACATAGTGCTGAGAGTTCTGGTACATAGTGCTGAGAGTTCTGGTACATAGACATGAGTTGGACTTACCGTTGAGCAGCTCAATCAGAGCAGGAATAATGCCAGACTTGGCCAGCATGGCAGCACAGGAGTCATCCACAGACACAGTGCCCATCATGATCACCACCTCCAGAATGAGGTCGTCCTCCGCAGAACCTGACACCAAGGAGAAAAGTTGTTTTACATCAGTAAGTGACCGGACACTCACTGTAGTGACTCAAAACCTCAGGGTACGTTTTCATATCTGCCATATAGTCATATTGAGACTGCGTGAGCTCAAACCTGGCCGCAGTTCACCCTCACATTTGGGCGATATCAAAAATGTTATATTGGCGATTGCAAGATTCTTATCACTATCGCTATTGGTTGGGTTGGAGGGTTTTGTTTTATAATAGTATATCAATACTAGATCATAAATGTACTCATATTACATATAGTCCTGCTATGAGCAGTGGGGGTGGCAATACTGTGAAAAATATTGCATATGGTAGCAAAAATGGCAATATTCAATGCTACAGAATATGGGCTCAAGCTACTCTCATGACAATCTCTTTTCACTGTGCTGTCCTGTCCACTAACACTGCAACACTGATGAGTGTGGGCGGGTGGGCAGACCTCTGACGTCTTATGGGCACAAAAGGGACACAGAGAGACAGTTACAACGGGCGCTCTGACAAAGCCCTCAACACTAGGACTCAGACATTATCGGTCAGATCGGCAGTGCGACATAGGTGTGAGGGACGCCTAGCGGCCCAAACTCTAGATGTAAGGGCTGCATAGCGGGCAATATAAATATATATATATACACACACACACACACACACACACACACACCAGGAAACGACTTGACTAGACCATAGGACAGAGGTCACCACCAAAGGTAAAGATAAGACCCAGGGCATAATGAGTGTTCTCTGACCTCATATCATCCATGTCACTGACACTTCCCTGATAAAGTGATTTAGAATAGGGGTCAAAGGCTATAAGGGGCATGGGAGAAAACTGACTTTTGGGTTCAAAGTGAAGCAGATGGATGAAAGGTGAGGCGGTTATATAGTATGTGTGCGTGCATGTATAAATAAACCAATCAATTGAATGTGCAACTTATGTGTACGTGCTTAAAATCTGTATATAAAACAAAGAATATCAGCACTCCTGGTACCAGTAATGCGTTTCCCACTGAAGATGAAATCCCAGCATCATACTCAACGTATAACAAACTGGTTTGAGTCCGTCTTTGGGTTGTAGTAAGTCTTTGAATATTTACCTCTCTTTTTGCATAAGTCACTCTGGATCAGAACATCTGCTAAATACTTTAATTGTAAATTGTATATCATTGCCGTTGTTTAAATTTTAACTTTATGTGTTTTGGTAAACCAATGCCCTACTTCATCATACAAGAGTGTCGCACAAAAGTAGTGAATATAGCCCATCTACAAGCTCATGTTGCGATGCGTCATGTTGTGAACTTGTAGATTGCTTATTTTCACTAGTGTTTCAATGTTTTTTTAAATAAGGTTTCCACTCGACAGCGACGATATCACACCTGGTTTGAGTCTGTCTTTGAGGTAAGGCACCAGGTTGTATTCGTTCAGCAGCAGCTCCCAGTCCAGGTCAGGGATGGTGAGGTTGGCCAGTGTACCCAGACACTCGATCACAAACTCCTCGGACTCGTCCTCTGTGATCTGGGATGCCAGGTCCCCCACATAGTCCTGTGGGCAGAACAGTACATGTGAGACAGTGGATCACGCAAACACTAAGTTACAGGAAACTCCTCAGTGTTACTTTAACTCGGGTCCATTTGGTTACATTTGTTCACCCTCAGAATTACACACAAGTCGTCTTGTAACACACTATTTGGGGAGGAGGTTGCATGGACCATAGCGCATTCAATACTTGATCATAGATTTGTCAGGTCCACTAAATATTTTTTATATACCGTATATTACCAAATAACAGCCCATGCGCAAATAACCGCCCAGCACCAAATAACGGCCCGGCTCCTTATAACAGCCCGGGGTCCGAATCGATTTTGCATATTAACGGCCCGGGCTACTATTTGGTAATATACGGTGTGAGGATTGCAACCAACATCAAGATACAGCCAGGCAGGGAACCGGTTTGAGCCCAGAGTGTGGCACTCGTTTATTGAAAAGCCCAAATGATAATCACAGGGAAAATAATAATAACAACTTATGTTCAACTCAAAAGTTCTGTATTCGCTAAACAGCAGCACTTCTTGTGCGTGTGAGCCTAGGACAGCCGCTCTGGGCTTTGTGTCCCAGTCCTAGGTTTCCTTCCGTTTTCCAAGTTAACGTAGTTTTCAGCCTCCTTCCACCCGAGCCCAACGGTGATGCGGCTCTCAATAATGGTCCGTCAGACCGCGTGCCATCCTGCCCCGGAGAGAGTCAAGAGCGAGTGGGGGAGATGAAGGCTTCTTGTAATGTTTGGCTGGGAGCACAGGTGTGGCTCATCTAAAGCCCTCCAGCAGGTAATTGTGGTAGTACCTGCCCCCTATGATGCAGCCCAGCCTGTTGTGCTTCACTCCGCCTCCCCTGCTCTCTCTCTCTCCAGGGAGGTGCTCAGGTGGCACGCGGTCCCTCAGCGAGACACCACATATCCCCCCCCTATGTCTTCCGGCGGTCCGGGAGACATCAGACACCTCGCCCTCGTACATCCGGGACAGGGCGTCTGCGTGGGCCATCATCTTCCCGGGCTTGTGCTCCACGGTGAAGTCATACTCCTGTAGCTCTAGAAACCACCTGGTGACGCGACTGTTCTTGTCCTTATTTGCGGCCATCCATTTTAATGGTGCATGGTCGGTGATCAACGTGAATCTCCTTCCCCATAGATAATACCGCAGATGATGTACCGCCCACTTTATGGCTAAGCACTCCTTCTCCACAGTTGCATAGTTCCGCTCATGCTTCAGGAGTTTGCGGCTCACGTAGGTGATGGGGTGCTCGTCTCCCTCTATCACCTGTGCAAGCACGGCGCCCACTCCGGTGCCCGACGCATCTGTGTGCAGAAGAAATGGTTTGTCAAAATTAGGAGACACTAACAGCGGCTCTTGGCATAGGGCCTGTTTCAGCTGTTGGAAAGACACCTCCGTCTCCTCTGTCCACTTCACATGGTGCGGCAATTTTTGTGCAGTCAAATCATATAGGGGTGCCGCCACCATGGCATAATTCTTAATAAATTTCTGATAATAGGACATCAGCCCCAAAAACGATTTTACCTGCTTTTTGGTGGCCGGTTTTGGCCAGGCCCGTATTCGCTCTACCTTTTTTGCTTGAGGTTTCACGCATCCCCTCCCGATGGTGAAACCTAGATAGTCGGTTTCTGACAAACCAAGGCGGCATTTCTTCGCATTGGCCGACAGGTTGGCCTCCCGGAGGGCGCCCAACACGGCTTCCAGGTGGGTTAGGTGCTCGTCCCACGTCCCGCTGAAGATGGCAATGTCATCTAAATAGGCGGCACTGTATGCCCGGTGCGGGCGCAGGATGCGGTCCATCAGGCGCTGGAAGGTGGCCGGCGCGCCGTGGACTCCAAACGGGAGGACCTTGTACTGAAACAAACCATCAGGGGTCGAGAAAGCAGTTTTTTGTTTGGCCCGCTCGGTCAGGGGAATTTGCCAGTATCCTTTGGTTAAGTCCAAAGTGCTGACAAACCGAGCGGGTCCCAGTCGTTCAATCAATTCATCGACCCGGGCCATAGGGTATGCATCAAAGATTGAAATTTCATTTAATTTTCTGAAGTCATTACAAAATCGTGACGTACCGTCTGGTTTTGGGACCATCACTATCGGGCTGGACCAGGGGCTGTGTGACTCTTCGATCACATCCAGCTCGAGCATCTTCCGGACTTCCTCTCTGATGGTATTTCTCCTGGCCTCTGGAATCCTGTAGGGACGCTGTCGGACCACCTTCCCTGAAGGGGTATCGATGTCATGCTTAATGAGGTGAGTGCGCCCTGGGAGGTCCGAGAAGCGGTCCTTGTTACGTAATAGCAACTCTCTTACGTCTTGCCCCTGGCTGGGGGACAGGTCCTCCCCGACGGGGACAGGTGGGACTGCGGGGGCCGGGCTCTCGGTCAACAAAGCTACTGTCGGGAGGGGGGTTGGAGGATGCCACTTTTTCAAGATATTAACATGATATAGCTGGTGGCCCTTGCGCTTGCCCGGCTGTCTGACTTCATATACAACCGGTCCCTTTTTCCCTACCACTTCAAAGGGGCCCTGCCACTTCGCTAAGAACTTGCATTCTGAGGTGGGAATTAACACGAGTACCTTCTCCCCTGGGTGGAATTCCCGAACCACTGCTCCTCTGTTGTATAGGCGGGCCTGGTCCCGCTGGGCCTTCTGCATGTGTTCTCGGACCATCGGCCATATTTTCCGGGCCCTCTCCTGGAGATGCTGGACGTGGTCCACCACGCTCCGCTGGGGGGACGGCTGGCTCTCCCACGTCTCCTTAGCCACGTCTAACAGGCCCCTGGGGCTGCGGCCATACACTAACTCAAAGGGAGAGAAGCCGGTGGATGCCTGTGGGACCTCTCTTATGGAAAACAGAACATATGGGATTAGCCTGTCCCAGTCTTTCCCATCGATTTCCGTCACTTTCTTTAGCATCTGTTTCAGGGTTTTGTTAAACCGCTCTACGAGGCCATCCGTCTGTGGGTGATAGACGGATGTCCGAATGCTTCTAACTTTCAACCAGTCATAGAGTTGTTTCATCATTTTGGACATGAAACAAGAGCCCTGGTCAGTGAGAATTTCTGCTGCTATGCCAACGCGGCTAAACAACATGATTAGCTCGTGGGCCACGGCTTTTGTCGTGGCAGCGCGGAGAGGAATGGCCTCAGGGTAACGGGTGGCGTAATCCAGGATAACTAATATATATTTATGGCCCCGGGCGGACTTCGGCAGGGGACCCACAATGTCCATAGCTAGCCGGGAGAATGGTGTCTCAATAATTGGCATGGGGACGAGGGGATTTCGTTGTGAGGGCCGGGGGGCCGCCTTCTGACAGTCCGGGCAGCTTCTACAGAAATCCTCTATAGCTCGTTTCACCCCAGGCCAATAGAACCGGGCTAGTATTCTGTCGTAAGTTTTCTGCACGCCGAGGTGGGCGCCTAATTGGTGTGTGTGAGCCAGATATAGGACACGTGACACATATTCTTGTGGAATGAGAAGTTGCTCAATTTGACCCCCCCCCTTATTTTCCACTACTCTGTACAATAGGCCATTCTTAACAGAGAAATAAGGGGAAACTGGTGCACTCACCCCGTCGTTTTCTTCTCCATCCACCACGGACACCCGCTGTCGAGCCATTTCCAGGTTTGGATCCTTCCATTGCGCACTCGCAAACTCGCCGCTTCCCGCCGCTCGTTCCTCTTCGGGTTGTGGGAATTCAGCAAAGGTGTCGGGGCCGGACGCCCCCGGCTGCCTCGGTACCTCGTCGTCGCTCGGCGTCCCACTTTGCTCCTCTTCCTCGGCTCTACGCCCCCTCCAAGGGGGGTCTGTACCTGAGCTGTCGCTCCCTCGCTCGCCTGAGCCGGCTCGGAAGGCGGGGCAGGCTGGTAGGGGCCTCCGGGACCGCCCGGCGGGCCGGGACCGGCGGCGGCGGCGGCCTTTTGGACGGCCCAGTGGGGGCCCTGGGTTCCAGAAGCGGCTGAAGAGGGGGCAGTCAGCGCCAATCAGCAGGGGGACGGGGAGGTTCGGTACCACCCCAGCGGTCATCACGGCGTTGCCCTTTGCAGTCTGTAGGTAGACGCTTGTGGTGGGATAGTGGCGGACATCTCCATGTACACACGTTACCGGGACAGTCTCGGTCAGGAGCTCGCCGGCCAGGGGCGGCCGTATGAGGGTCACTGCGCTGCCCGAGTCGATGAGGGCGCTGGTATCCTTCCCTTCCACTTTCACGGGCACGGTGGACCTAGAAGCGTGCTGAGACGGCGCGTACAGGCATGGTCGGGAGGTGTCGGTGGTGGCGCTGGCCATCGTCACGTCCCTGTCGCGGTCCGGACAGGACCAGGAAATGTGGTCGGGCTTCCCACAGATAAAACAGCGCCTGGTCGGGGAGCCCTTGGCCGTATTCCCGGGCGCCGGCCCTCTTCGGCGGCCGGGAGACGAGTGTCTCTCTGTCTGTCGTTTTCGGTCGCGCCCGTGCCGTTCATCGGTCTGGGGCTTCGCAGGCTCCTGGCGGGGGCCTCTCATCATCTCGTTAGTCACTTGCAGGTTCTCCAGGAGTGAAACTAGCTCATCGACGGAGCTGGGGTTCACCTGAGAGGCATGTCTTCTAGCGTCGGGTGGCAGGGCTCTGATACACTTGTCGATTACGATGCGGTCAGCACAAACTGGGTCTCCCGGCGTCATCAGCCAGTTTCGTGTTAGTCGAGCGAGATCAGCTACCTGTGGTCGGGGCGGTTGCCCGGAATGGTAGCCCCAGTTGTGGAAGCGTTGGGCTCGGGCTGGGAGGCTGAATCCTTGTCGGGCAAGTATGGCAGTTTTTAACTTGGTAAAATCCTTTGCGTCATCGCTGGAGAGGTCTCGGCATGCTCGTTGGGCTTCCCCGCTCAGAAAGGGGGCCAATATAGTGGCCCACTGGCCTATGGGCCACCTTTCCCGGGTGGCCGTTCTCTCAAAAAGTTCAATGTAGGCTTCAATATCATCTTCCTGTGTTAATTTGGTCAATACTTTGGCTGGGGCGCTGCCTTCGTCTGCATCTAGGTTAATCTTCCTCACCAGTTCAAGCACGGCCCGTTGTAAGTCTGCTTGACTGTTTTGTAGATCTGCCTGGCTTTGGAGTAGGACACTTAAAGCGTGTGCATGCTCCATATTGGTACCGAGGCTTGTTTCTTGGTGTTGGATCAATCACTTTGCCCGCATTCTCCACCATATGTGAGGATTGCAACCAACATCAAGATACAGCCAGGCAGGGAACCGGTTTGAGCCCAGAGTGTGGCACTCGTTTATTGAAAAGCCCAAATGATAATCACAGGGAAAATAATAATAACAACTTATGTTCAACTCAAAAGTTCTGTATTCGCTAAACAGCAGCACTTCTTGTGCGTGTGAGCCTAGGACAGCCGCTCTGGGCTTTGTGTCCCAGTCCTAGGTTTCCTTCCGTTTTCCAAGTTAACGTAGTTTTCAGCCTCCTTCCACCCGAGCCCAACGGTGATGCGGCTCTCAATAATGGTCCGTCAGACCGCGTGCCATCCTGCCCCGGAGAGAGTCAAGAGCGAGTGGGGGAGATGAAGGCTTCTTGTAATGTTTGGCTGGGAGCACAGGTGTGGCTCATCTAAAGCCCTCCAGCAGGTAATTGTGGTAGTACCTGCCCCCTATGATGCAGCCCAGCCTGTTGTGCTTCACTCCGCCTCCCCTGCTCTCTCTCTCTCCAGGGAGGTGCTCAGGTGGCACGCGGTCCCTCAGCGAGACACCACAACGGTTACTCACAAATCACCAACGGAATGTCCAATCCACCCCAAATTGCATTCACATGCCGTGGGTTGTTTAATCAACGGCGAGCCCAAAGCAGACTGGGCTCCTGCCCAGCATCCATATACTGTATGGAGCTGGCCTGTTCTTCTGACGTCTGCATAGACTCCATATTTGGGCATGTAAGGGACACAGACAAAATATCTGGGTGGGGCATGCATTTCCAACTTGCATCGTTCCAAGTAGGCCAGTGCCCAACGGGCACCGCTGTAGAGGCCCCACGAGCACCGCTCTAGTACCTTTAAAGCCAGGAACTGTGTCCTTTTAGTTGTTGCTATAGGCTATAGCAACATTATTTGTGTTTACATTTGTTGGATAAAGACTTGACGTTTTTCAGAAAACTTAGTTCAGGCGTTTTTAGAATGGGCCTCAGGTCTAAATGGGTTAATACTACAGTCTGGTTATTACTCACTATGAATAGGTTCTTGGTGGCTCCGTCATGTTGAGACAAGTTCCTGATCATCTTCATCGTCAAAACATCCTTCAGCTTCAGTGCTCTCTTCATCAACATCTTCAGACCATTGCCTTGGGGAAACATGAATGGACAAAGGAATTGAAGATGTACTCATCTGTGTTCACGTACTAAAGCACATTTAGATTTAAAGCATGAACGAAAATGTGTTGACCAAAGTGCTGCACAATCAATTCAAAGGCTTCTTAGTCCGTGGCTTATTATGTACCTGCATCTGTGCATATCCTACCTTCACAAAGAACCTGTGCATTGGTCTTGTTGGCAGCTAGGTTGATGCAGAAGGAGACGAGCTCAGCATCCATCTGGTCCTCTGCACAGTCATACACCATTTTCATGATCTATGAATAAAATGCTCCAAATGTCAGCTAATTAAATCGTTCAGTAAAATTCAACAAAAGACAGTTTCAAAAGTTAGTGTGGTGTTCCACAGTGGTATCGATTATGATATCGATACCATACTCAATGGGGTGGGGTGTCTGGGTGGTGTAGGGGTAAAGTCACTGCATGGTTTGGTCTGGGCACCTGTTCAGCAGGGCTGAACTGGGAGGGATAGCATTTTCCAGATATTTCCCACTGTCTGTTCACAGTTCAGTTCAGCTATTCGCAGTTTCTTCAAAAAAGTATTTCAGTGCCTCACATCCTTTGACAGACACCCGTCTAGTTTTGATAGAGAGCCATGTGCTGAGTCATTTCAGTGATTTCTGTGGGTAACCACCGGGTGCTCTTCTGTGATGTAAGCCACGAAAAGGTAGCGAAGGGTAATTTGTGTCCTTAATCAAATTTGAGCCTCAGCCCCCAAGGGCCAGACCTGAGTGAGAGGAAGAGGGGGAGAGAGCAAACACGGAAGAGTGAGCGAGCATTGGGGGACGAGGGAGGGATGGAGGGAGGAGGAAAGCCAGTGAGGGCAACCTTTCTTCATATATGTGTGCCTGCTCACAATTTGTCGTCTTGAAAAAGCCCTCTGATTCATAAAGGAGCATCCCAGCAGTCTCCTCCAATCACGTCAGGGCCAGTCACAGGGCTTTGAGCCCCGCGGAACGACACACATGGAAATGTGTGTGTTTTGAGAGAGAGAGAGAGGGAGGGGGAGAGAGAGAGAGAGAGAGAGAGCGGAGGATTGACGGGCATAGTTCCAACGAGACAGTCACCCCACGTTCCTTAAGTCGGCCAATGTCCACCTCCTCCTGCTCTTTCTCCCTCCCCTCCATCCGTCTGTCCATCTCCCCTGCACTGATTTAACATTAAACAGGAAAAGCTTTAAGCTGAAGGGGGGGCCCTGTGAGGAGTCAGCAGTGTGCAATCAGAGTGAGAGAGAGAGAGAGAGAGAGAGAGAGAGAGAGACTGGGCCGGGCTCGGCTTGGGTATCACATACCAGGGGCCCCGGACCCCAAATCAGTCCTGTCTAGACTCTCTGGCACCTGCCTGTGCTTATTTACCACAGACGGCCACCGGAGGCCCAGTCAGCACCACAGTGCAGAGCCGACCAACCACCCGAACCAACCATACACCAGACCCCCCCACCCCAATTCCATTCCATCTCCACCTTCACCCTAACCCCTCCTCTGCCTTAACCTCTAACACCCCTCCTCTTGTAACCCTTCGACCAGCATCTCCCTCCGTGTACAGGATTGACCCCCGTTTGGAGCTGGGAAATGACATAGGTCACTGACTGCCCTGGGAAAGTGGCAAGAGAGAGAGAGAGAGAGTGAGAGAGAGGTATTAGTGAAAAAGATGCAAGGATAAAGCCTGATTTACACTTGGTTGCACGCCTGTGTCGTGCACTGAAAATCTCAGTGGCTTTTTTCAGAACACAAACCCTCGATGCACAACCTCAAGTGCGAAACAAAAGTGACAGGAGGAGGTACAGTACGTATGTTTCTTCAGAGGAGAAACCGGGACAGGGAAGGGGAGGCATACAAAGGTGCAAAGGAGGTTCGAGGAGGGCGAGTGGACAGGAAGAAGCAACAGAAGAGAAAGGGAACGCCAGATGAAAGGACAGAAAGAAAGAGAGCTAAAGAAACAGAAAGAGAGAGCAAGAAGGTGGGAGAAAGGGTGAGACGAAGGGAAGAAGAGAGAGGAGAAAGAGGGCGCCTCGGGTCGGAGGTCACTTCCTGGTCACGCTGCTACCCAGCATCCTCTCTGCCACAGTGGACCCGGGGGGCATATCTGCTGGCGACACGACCCTCTGAACAAACACTCGGCTCCACCAGACACATCTGGCCAGCATTTACACCCAATCTCAGCAAACAAACACAACGAACGTTTAGCTAATCGCCAGTGATGAGAGGAGCGACTGACCCCGGTCAAGTCAATCCGCAATAACCATAACTCTCAAGTGAAAATCTGAAACACTCTAATATATTATTTTGTATTATGTAGGCTAAGGTAATTGCCTTGACTGCAAGTAAATTTCTTTTGGACAGACCAGTTCTGCTGCACTGTTAATGTTTCCTAATTAAAGGCAATTCAATTTAATATTGCAGAGAACAATCACCTGTTGATTACAGTGCAATATAAACTTCATTATATAACAGTGCCACTCGCCAAAACCAAAATGTACACATTTTCCCGTTGTGTTTACAAATCAGTTCTTTTTAAGCGAAGTACGTATACGATGAGGCATAAATTAGACTTAAAGGGGCTCTTTAGATGAAATGACGCAAGGCTTTTCTTTAGGGCTCCAACCGGTGGAAAGAGAGGGCGAGGAGAGAAAACAGAGAGCTGTCATCGCGCCGAGAAAGAAGACTGAGCAGCCGTCCTCTGGCGGTTTGGGCCCAGATGTGGTCCGCAAGTCCCTCCCTCACCCCTCTCTCTCTCTCTCTCTCACTCCTGTTCTCTATCCTCGTCTCCCTCTCTCTCCCCGTCTCACATGCGTAATTCCCAGGTCCCGTTAGCCGCCGATGCTAATGCAGCCGTCTGCGGCCGGGGGGCGGCGTACATTAGCCAGTCTTACCTGTGGTATGCAGTCTGTGTAGGCAAACATGGACTTGAATCTGTCGTCCACGCTGATGTGGTACAGAATGCACATGCTCAACTGTCTCTGGCCCTCGTCAGCTGAAACATAAACAGAGCAGGAGGGAAGCCAAATGGATGAATGACTGGTTGTACCTTAACGCTCCATGGGAAGCCAATGACCACATCTTGGAAAATAGTAAGCTGTCGCCCCTTTATTGCAAATATTAATAGGTTGAATGCTCTATTCAATATCTGGTGCCATTGGAAATTATCGGTAACAGGGTGCAAAAATTCGGCCAAACGCTGGTCCATTTTGATTGCAGCTTCTCTCTGAGATTGTAACCAGAGACTGGAGCAGGTTAAAGTTAACCAACGGCAAGTAACCACTTGAAACCTATATATTTCATTGTACGTCAAATAGCAAAAATAGTCATCTACAAGCTCACCTACATGTTGTAGATTGTTTGCCTTTCATCTATTGATTGATTAGTTTATTAGACAGAATGTATAAACGGCAACAGTCAAACAAAAAAACACCAAAAAGGGTCCTTGTGGTCTTGTTCTGACTATTGTTCTGACATGGCCAGAAAAGGGAATATCATTTCTTTATCCTTTTCAAAAATACAAAAAGAAGGAATTCATTTTCCTATAATCTTATTTTGAGATCTCCACAGAGCTGCTTCAAAAACAGAATGAAAGGATAAAGGCAAAACATGATAGTGTTAGCCTGTCGGCTAGCCCAGCACCTTTATGAGTTTGACCCTGACCACTTGCAGGGGGAACGGAGGCCTCCAGAAGAAGTCAGCCAAGATATGTTAATAGAGTTGGGAGAGCAAAGTCTGACCCGGGGGCTTTTCATTAAGGAAAGTGTTAAGAGGGATGCTCTTCACTGGACCAGAACCACTGACAGACCGCCTGTAACATTCATACCAGGCCCAAACCAGGCCAGCTCAAACTGGTCCCAGGCGTGGTCGGTCAGTGGCCATACAGGGAGTCTTATCGCTGCCTATTGAATCCAGATGTGCTCGCTGAACCCCTGGAAAAGCAAAGGGGCGAACGAGGCCTGAAAAGAGACGGCTTCTAGATTTAATTGGGAAAACAGGAGGAAGCATCAATTTTACTGCCTTTAATAAGTTAAAGCAACGCTGCTCGGTTCCTTCCAGCGAAGGCAGTCATTGGCCGAAGCATGTGCTTCTCGTTAGCAATCCCTTGCCTCAACCAATACCTTAAAATGTGCATAAACACACATGCAATATGAGATCATGAACACACACACCTGTATACAGTATACGCTGAGAGCTTCAAGTCACGCACGCACACATGCACGCACACACACATACAGTATACCCTGAGAGCTTCAAGTCACGCACGCACACACACACACACACACACACCTCCCTGACCTGACGAACTCCCTCACATCACTGGTAGGAACATGGAGAATCCTTTATGGGCAAAGAGCGAGATCCCATTAAAAATGTTCAAAACACTGCAACCGGCAGACGAGAGAGGGAAAAAGGAAAGGTGAAGGGAGCTGTTAAGAATTAACTAGACTGTTCAGGGGCAGTTAGTGGGAGAGCTAAACTCCAATTACACCCCGGCCTGATTTAAAACCACCCAGCCTTCATAAAATTACACCCGCACGCATTAAGAGGCGTCTGGGCTGGGGTTTGTGGACAGTAGAGTTCTGTTGTTACTGCACTCTTTGGGTAAATAAGACCGGTCGGTTTTGGTCTTCAAAGAGAGAAGCCACAAAATGGGGTAATGCTTTTCTAAGGAAAAAACCCTCTCACAAGTCTCCCCACTGCCTGTGAACGTTACAGGGCGATGACAGTAAACGTAGAATCATAGTGTGTGAACTAGCGGTTAGCCTAAATGCGATAGCAATGAAGGGCGGGGGCCTACACAATCAAAATCTTAGTGTTAATTTAACTCAATAGTGAAAATGGCAGATGTACAAGCTCAAACCGCGTGAGCTTGTAGATAGATCATCTCCCCCCCCCCCCCCCGCTATTTGTCGTACACCGAAGTATAGGGCTTAGATGGTTAAATTAACATTGAAACTTTCACAGTGTTAAGTGAAAAGGTTTCGAAGCCGTTCAGGTGGTGGGATTATGAGGAAGGTGACGTTGACAAGTAGCGGCTCCCTCTCCCTTTCATCTTATCAGTGGGGGTCGTGACCCTCAGAGTGGGCTGTGGCCAGAGTGGCAGCCCGTCTCCGCACACCAGCTGATCAGATCCCTCTCCCTCCCTCTCTCTCTGGAGATAAGATGGGAATCCTTGGATCAGAGGGTCCAAGTTGGGAGGGAGTATAGTCCACAGTCGAAGCATTGATTAATGACACATCTGTTCACATGCAGAGAGAATTACACACATACACACACACACACACACACACACGCACACACAACCTCTAAAACGTCAAAGCTATGAGGGGGTGTGATATTTCAGCGTTAATTTATATTGTGTGTGTGTGCCTCACTTCCTGAAAGTATCCCCTGAAAAAAAAAAAAACCCGCCCTAAATCTCTGAAGACCCCCTCCACCTCTCTGGCCCGCTCCTACAAAAACAACATTTGTGCTGGGGCTCCGGCATGTTATTCTAACAAATATATTATATTAATTATGCGCAGTTACCCGAGCCTCCCCTGGAGAGGCTTCAAAAAGCCCATCAGAGATGGTCTTGACCATGAGGCCACATGACCCCTCTGGATGAGCCAACCCACCGTTCTGGTCTGGATCTCCTTTCAGGAAGTCATTTCTCTAATGGTCACCACAGTCCGCTTGTGGTCTGGGCACTTTTGTTAAAAGCCCTGCACCTGCACAGTGCACACACATTTAGACATACACATTTCTACTACTACTGAAGACCTCAACATTTTAAGGTGGCAATATTATAAATGCCTGCTTGAACTATACTTAGCTGCGAGCCGGTGTAGTGGACGAGAAATGGCCATTTGTGACGTTGTAGATCGGCTATTTTTAGTGGCGCGCGCAACTGAGTAATTTACAAATCAGGCATAACTCCAAATCCTAAATCTGACCTCCAAATTCCACAGTTCTTGCTCATCATTCCACCTGGGCCACATTGCTGGGGCATGGCCTACACAGACAGCATTTACTTGTTTCACTCGTGTTTGCATTGACTTTTTTTTTTTTTTCAATGAAATTTTCTTTTTTTCTCATTTTTAGTTAAACTATCTCCTGATTCCCTTTTAGCTGTTGTGGCCTGTTGAGAGCCGGGCCATAACACAAGAAATTGCACAACATGCACAGAAAAAGTGTTTACCCAGCAGAGCAGAGAGCTTGGGGATGAGTCCCGCCTGGACCATCTGGCCACGAAGCCCAGTGTCAAAAGACAGATTGAGCAGGAGACGTAAGGTGGTGGTCAGGAGCTCCTCGTCGTCACAGGGAACCAGCCTGGTCAGCTTCTCCACTGCAAGCATTTCAGCCTAGTGGACACACAGTTCCATTCAGTCAACATACATTCTGTGTTCCATTGACATGTATTTAGGACAGTATAATCTTAGCCCATGAACCAGTGGTTCTCCATTTTCTTAATGTTATGTTTTTGTGCCAAGAACCCCCAAATTTGGCTGCGGACGCCCCATCTGAAAATGTTTTCTGCCAAGGACCCCTAGAAGACTTGTTAACATTAAAAAGTTTTCTACATTTTTTCAAAACATTTAAAAAATAGCAGATATGCAGTACAAGCTTGCTGAGACCTGCTATTTTTAAATAGTACAAATGATGGTTAAAATGATTGTGAAGCATGTTCCATATGGTGTGCCACATATACTGTCATTATTTGATTTACTGTATACCCTGAATCTTGAATAAACAAAACAGTGAAAAGAAAAATATATATGAAAACCTAAAAATAAAAAATAAATAATAAAAGATTGTGAAGCTGTATAACAAATTTAGCTGGGGAGTGGGGACCCCCTGGTACCCCCCCATGGGGAGTGGGGACCCCCTGGTACCCCCCCAAGGACCCCTGGGGGTCCCCAAGCCCCACTTTGAGAACCACCGCCACGAACATTTCGTACTCTGTAATTTAGTAATCTACTAGCCAATTTACTTTGACTGGCTGAAAATGGGAGTTGACAGTAGCTTATTTTTGTATGCTACTGTATGTAAAATCATACAGTAGCATGCAGAGCTTTACCCCATCGCCTCTCCCTTGAAATTATAACCATTATGAATCATTGTTTCAATAACAAAAATAAGTGCTCTGGCATTGGCAACAACACAAGCTTACAGCCAAAACAAATGGTCACAATGGAGGGAGAATGGTAGTAGCACCACTGGATATTTTGGCCATCATTTCATGTAGGAATGCAACGCAAGTATGTCATAGAATTAGATTAGGGGGAAACAAAATCTGAGTTCATCACGTCTGCGTTGTTCAAACACAGTATTTTTAGGCACATCCCTCGGCCATCAGCTCGAGCTGGGCATTGGTCTACCATGCAATGCACATTAATAAGCAGATGCCAGCAGTTGTTGAAAGGAGGGAACAATCATTCTTAAACTTAAGGTTCAAAATTACTAAAATATGAATGTGGCTAAGAGGTGAGATTTGTATCCCGTCTTTCTAATTTTGCGTTTAACTGTGGCAAAATGTAGTGAAAGTGCATTGGCATTTGTGATGTCCTCCTGATTTGAAGTAAGACGCCCATCTGGGCGTTGATGCACATGACTTACAGGTAGGTGGAGGTGTTGAGCTGATGACACCAAAGAAAACCCTAAAACCACATACACACAAGACTGGCAATCTCCTGCAGACTGGAGATGCTGTCATTAATATGTGAGAGTGTGAGTGGCTTGGAAGTGTTTAGGCTACAGTACATCCACATGCTGTCATTGAGTCCATGTGTTTGTGACCGTCTGTCTGTCAGTCTGTTGAGTGTGACAGGCAGTGCCAGTCCAGCGTTGCTTGTTAACATGTCTGTTTCCCTCTCCTGTGGTCTCTGCTCAGCCACAGCCAGATATAATGGGGACACAACCTGCTCCCAGTTAAAAAAAAAAAAAAAAAAAAACGACTAACTGCTACTGTGTGCAAAACCAGCTCCAGTCACATCATTACAAACCCAGGCCTCGTGCTGTATAATCAACTACAGCCCGTGTCAATTATCATTGACATTCCCATTCCATTAGTGACAGGGGTAGAGAAAAAAAGGCCTTATCGGACTATCTTAAAACTGTTATCTGCATGGTTGTGTGTGTTTGTGGGTGGGGTGTGGCCACAACATGTTTACTGTCTAAATAAAAGCGATGACAGATCGCTATGTAATAGCTTTTTTTGGTAATCAATTAAACATTTACAGGCTAAAAAGGAAACCATTTTCCCTGGTGTAAACCGATATACCCGACGAGTAAAAGTATTGAAACCACTTTTTCTTCTCTCTTTCTGCTGGACACATGCCTGAGTGGGTCTAAAGCCCTAAAGGCTTCTTTAATCTGAGTCAAAGATACACTAAGGAGATAAAACTGGGTCCTAACCGGGTCTGGCTTTGATAAAGGCCCACAAACCGGCTGAGATTGGATCCAGGTGGGTGTGGATTAAGGGAAAGTTTTGAGCGGTAAGGTTCCTGTAAGAGCACAGTGGGATACGCAGCTAACAACAGAGCCTCCAGGCATTTGTTTTTTAATTGAAATTTGATAAGCGTGGCTTCAGCTGGTGCCCTGCTCAAAGCAATGGCCATTCCAATAAAAAATGAGCAGAGAGTGTATTGAACTGGGTGAAGCCGAAGCTGGATTAAAAAGAAAAAATCCATCCATCCATCCCTCCCTCTCACTCTCACCATGTCATTCTTGTTCTCCAGGAAGATGGACAGCTTCTTGAGGAAAGAGACCACCAGCACCAACAGTTCCTGGTCCTCCCGGTCCAGGGTCTTCACCAGCATGTGGACAATGTTCTTATTCCTCATCTTCAGCTCCGTGCGGGTGTCCTCAGCCAGGTTCAGCAGCAGGAACAGAGACACTGCATGTTCACACAGGAAACACTGAGAGTACAATTGACCCGTGTTCTAATAGGGCCGTGCGGTATATTGCACTGCTGGTATTATGACTTAAGATTTGATCAAAAAAATTATGTAATAAGTGTGTATTTAATATTATGCTTCCCTGGTCTTTTATTTCTCTAAAATGTCATTTAACCCGTTCTGACCTGAGATCAGATTCTAAAAACGTCTTCTACATCCTGACAGTTTTCTGAAAAAGCTATGTTTCTATGTCAGTCGTTAGCAGACCTACAAGCTCGTAGCGCGCCACTCGATGGCGCGCAATGAGCTTGTAGATCTGCTATTTTTCAATAGCTAAAGCATAACATAATGCTAACACCAAAAGGGGTTCCCGCCCAAAATGGGTTGATAACAATTGAACAATGTACAGTATGTGTGTCTTTATTCAGATTAAAGGCCCAATAAGTGATACATACAATATGGATATCACCACCTTCACCACATTGTTTTTAATTTCTAGTTGAATGATTCAGCACTACAGACTGGCTGTAATAGTTTATTTCTTTCTTATGGTAAATATTCGATTGACTGGATTTATGATGGGGTGGAAAGTTCCATATTTTCCCTCTACTGATCCAACTCTCTTCCAATTTATGTTGAAAACATATCTGGTTTAAGCCTATAAAGAGGAAGCACCAGAGGGCTAGAGAATGAGATGATTTTGTTGATTTGTTCATTGTTGTTCATTTGTCGATTGATTTGTGAAAAAGGTACTTTTACTCAATATTGAATTTACCAAACTGTTCGTTAGATTATGTATAGATAGAGGCGTGTCAGGGTGTGGGCCTGAAAGAAGCAACTAGCAACAGCAAACTTGAAAAGTAAGCTGCTATATTACTATATAGTTCTAATACTGAGGGTTAGGTGGCATATACATCTGCATTGCTTTTTGCTAAAGAAATAATTGTGCCTATAATTCTACAGTATAGGTACAGTACAGCTCTTACAGTATACACTAGGTAGGTACAGTACCTCGGAGAAGCTGCTCTTGCTTGATCAGGAGGCTCTGGTATTTTTTGAAAGCTTTTTCCTGGTCCTTCTTCAGATTCTGGTTCTCTGGGTCTTCATCACGTAAAATCAGTCAAGGAACCTGACAACTCGAAAGATGACTTTGTCCTGTACTATAAGACGATAAAACGGCTCCAAACTGAAGTGTTGACTGTGGCCCTTTTCTTTCTTTGATATCACACACACAAAACCACCACAACAAGTTAGACTTTATATTTCCTTTCACCAAAGGTGACAAGAAGTGCAGGGATTCCTAAACGTGATGTTATTCAACTTTGACTCTCGTTAAAGGATATAAGCCTTCTTCTTCTTCTGCAGTTCCTCTTGCCAGAGGTCATACCTCTTCAGCTCATGTTCTATGATATTCATACACAGGGCCCCAATCTTGTAGTGGGTGACCAGGCCATGGAACTGGGAGAAGCTGGAGCGGGGAGATGAGGCGAGGGGAGAAGAAAAATACCTCAAAATCAAATTTGGTATCCCGGGTGGGAACTCTGACTGAAACGACCCTCTCGGTCACCCCAGAAATAGTTCACAAAGTAAACTGTCAAACTCAAAACATATTCAGTCATCACCATGCTAGCAGTATATGTCCTGGTCCAACTTATAATCAGACCAACTTGGGTCGTTTCACAATCCAAATAGCATAACATTGAGTTGGAGACGAGCCAAGAATGACTATCACCTTTCAGACCTGCACACATCCTCCTGCAGCCTAAATCGTCCCTGACAAGACGTTTATGTATTATTCTATCGGGTGGTAATTTTAGGGTTTCCGAACTGCCTGTCGGGACGTGAGGTTTCAATACCGAGCGGGCTGTCAAAGTTGCATGACTACTGTCCAGAAGAGTGAGAGCTGAAACGTGGAGCAGAGAGGGGATGTTTGGATGAAGCCGCTGTCTCCGGGGTCAGCAGTGAGAGAGGGGATGTTTGGATGAAGCCGCTGTCTCCGGGGTCAGCAGTGTTGCTGCAATAGAATCACCACCAGGGCTTGATGACCCGCTTTTAAAGGACCAGCTCTCTGATTGATTGCACAGGATTAGATTTTTGCACACAATGCTGTCACTCTTTTGCTCTCACCTCGCTTTTCAATCCATCTTTGCAAAAATAGCAAACCTTCAAGCTCACTTATTGTGAGCTTATAGATTGGCTATATTTGACAAGTCATTTGGCCTAGTATAGAGCTCCGGGGGCCTCGGGTTAATGAAGTATACTGTATACTGTAGGGGTTTAATGGTTAACTCCGGAAATTAACACTCTAGAATTTGCTGTATTTGAAAATGGAAGTAAAAATATATCAGTATCAGTATCTGTAACAACACTCTGGAAGGGCTAAAGAAAAATAGGGATGAGAATTGGACCAAGTCCAAAATACCTGGAAAAGCAGAAGAAGACATAGATGATGGTGGTTGCCAGGTCAACGCTCTGCTTCCAGTCCTCCCTCAAGACCCTGGCGAGGGCTCCCAGGGCCGTCTCTGACCAGACACAAAGACAGGCAGAGGAGAGCAGGTTAGAGGGAGAGGAACATACAGTACACAGGATGTACAAAAAGGCTGTGTAGGGGAAGAGAGGAGGCAGTGGAGCCTAATCTATAGGAGCATGGGGGAATGCAATGAGGTCGGAGGCTCCCGGGGGCCTGTGAGCTATGGGTGATGCTCAACGTAAAGACGTGCGTCCCAGGGATCCTCTCGCATTTCCAGGCTGACCCGGGTTCCTGCGGTTCACATGAACGCTCGCCTCTTATCAAGATCCGACCACCTGATCCTCCGCGACAGACAAAGTGTACAGACGATGCGTTGTGACAGTTACAAATGAAGCCGCGCCATCGCACGACGGCCGCGATGGATGACGACTCTGTGCTGTTGTGAGAGAAAACAGCGGCGTTGTCACGGAAGGGAATAGGACTTTGGGCTAGGCAGAGGGTTCTTGTGCACGGGATGGGGTTCTTAGAGAAAGAGAGGGTGAACTCAAGTGACAGCGCTCAGACAGAAGACAGAGATAATTACCTAGTTCCATAAAATGAAAAACAACAAAAAAGGAAAATTAAATCCACTCTACAAGATCAGTTTTCTTCAAATATACCGAAGTAGGACTGCATGGGGTATGGCTATGGCTTTTGACCCGTCAGCAGTAATATAGGGATTTTAGGTAAACGGAACTATTTTGCTCAGTCGAGGGTCCATTACCATTCAAATCATTTTATCCGTTTGAGTTGAGCATTGTGGTTTTGGATCTAAATGAATGGCTCTGTATTGCCATGCAAGGTATCAACGACTGCCTGGGCAGAGGCCTTGTGGGGGGCGGTTCTGGACAACGTGGGTCCGACCGACTTGACACCGAGTTGGCACTGCACCCCCTGCGGTGGTGTGGAACGCGTATGTCTAATTTGAAGTCGGTGGGGCTAACGCAAGTTACGTGGATTACACACAGATTACACACAGACAGACAGACAGAGAGACTTGGTGCATTTATAGATAGAAGATAGGATGGTATTGTAGATCAGCAATTTTCAAATATCCAAAGCATAGAATAGAGCTTAAAGGAGTAGTTCACACAAAACAATTACTTGTTCAATTACACACCTCATTGAATTCATCGAGATGTTTTGGGTTTCGTCACATTCCTAAGGCAATAACTTGCTGTTGTTAGTTTGAACTCTCTCCTGTGAGATTCAACCTGTCAGGATCGAGCTCCACCAGCATAGACCCCAGCTGGGGTCACTCACTGAATCACTAAACCTCTCCACCATGGCAAGGTCATACTTGGTCCCCTCCTTTGTTCTCTCTACACTACAGCAAGTCTCTTTGCCAAAAATAGCCAATCACAAGATTCGCAACCTGACACGTTGTTGAGCTTAAGTAGATCTGCTGTTTTCAACGAATGTTTGCCTATGCCAGACATGGCCAGAATAGGGTTCATGTGGTTAAGCTTTATAACAAAGAAGCTGAGTAATCCTGAGAAAAGCAGAGGAAGGTACCATTCTGCATGAGTTCCTCCAGGTTATCAGAGGTGCGAGCCAAATGGAGTATAAGGGTGGCTCCTCTGATCTTCTCTGGGATGTCTTCATAGAGCAGTTCCACGTAGTCGTCTATGTTGCAGATATTGGCCTCCTCATCCAGCTAGAGGAGGACACAATATATTTGTAAAACATTTGTAAACAACAACTCGGGGTGAGGAATACATTTCAGGGATAAAATATCGTTTGACCTCTATATCAATATTGTGACGATAATATCGTTTTGAGGACATTTGTACATGGTGTGTCTTCTTAAAGCATTGTCATCATGACAATATATTTTCTTTATTTTTAACAGCGCAAGTAGCTTATGCCGGTATCTACAAGCATGCGGCATGCCATATAGCGCTTTCACTTCTAGTGATTCTTACTACTTGACTAGTTGTCTAGTCGACTAGTTGTTTAACTAGCCTACCTATTATGTACATTTTTTTAATACTACTAATTCTAGTACCTACCTCCATTCCTGCATATGTTGTGAGGTCTCTAGATGAGATATGTTGCTTCTCTTGCTTGTCTGTGAAAAGCACACAATTAAAAGGCATTAAGTTATCTCCGTAGCAATTCATTTTCAACAAACAGTCAAATCAGTCAGAACCTGTATTTATGCGAGGAGTGCATTAACCAATTAAACGCTACAGTATATAGTTTGTTGATTAAAGTCTCCCAGGGGTCTATAGTACCAAGCCCCCAGAACGGCTGGCCAACGTTGAAGCTGGTCAAAGCTGGTACAGCAGATGGGCAAAATTCATGCACGAGGAAAAGAGTGCACCGCTGCGTCTTTGCTTTGTGAAAGCGTGAGGTGACATGACATAGAGGTACCACAAGAGCAGTGCGAGAGGTACTCTCATAGGAGCCAACCAATCATATCGATGCTCGAGGGGTACTACCCGGAAGACTTCATGAGCAACATCCATTGAAATGAATAGTGGGTGGCGGGGCTGTCACTCCAGGTCCGCTCTCTATCCTGCTGACAGTAGCTGACCTACAAGCTCACATGTGTTGCGTTGCAAAGCGGTGTGAACTTGTGGATCTGCGATTTTCATTGAATTTCATAACTGCAATGTTTCTGTCAAAGGGCATAATACTGAAGTGCATCAGTAGTATTTTAAGCGTTGTAAACAGTACCATGTGTGTGTTTGCGGTTCTGCAGGTAGAACAGAAGCTGCTCCACCTCAGGGAGTTTAGATGGGTGGATGAGCCTACATTCCTCCACCACCTTCCGGGCCAGTGAGGCTACATCCGTGCTGGCATGTAAGCTTTTCAGCCGAATGCTGAGAACAGTGTGCAGAAACAAATTAACAATAATAAACATCTTTGTACAAGGCAACATATCATCATCATCATCCATGCAGTACAGATGAACAAGAATCAACAACAATAGCCTATGCGCGTGACATCATCATTCATCATACCCGGAAGTTAACGCCTACTGAGTGGCAAACTAGACAAAGTGCCCTTCTGGGCACAGGTCTCCACCAGGAGGATAGGAGTGTGTGTGATGTTTGGCAAAATGATTAGGAGTAATATAAACATGTTTTTGTGTTGGATTGTTTTTTGCAACAATTTTCTTAATTTTGTTGAGAAAATGCAGATCCAGATCACTCATAGCATCTCTTCTATCTGAGGATAGAAATCTGGATGAGCAGGACATTTGCAGCATTTTGTACGAAACGGGCCACTCCTGAAAACTTTGGAAGGCAATCTTAGCCAATCAGTGTAGAATCTGAGAAATCCAACAGACTCGTCGTGATCACGTGACTACAGAGATTATGTGTACCTTGCGTGAGATTTGGATTAAATCTGTGCGAATAATATAAACAAATGTGTTTTGCAGAAATCGGCCTCATGGTGGTGCTATAACTGGGAGATGTGGAAAATGCAGGGATGTTTTTGGCCTCTAGGGAGTGTGGATACAAAGTTGTATACATATCAATGCAGTTATAGGTAAAAACAGGCGCTATAACAGGCGCTATAACAGGCGCTATAACAGGCCATTGTGGAAAAATTGGGGCAGAGGTTTGTGTTGGCATCCAGGGAGTGTGTGTGCAAAGTTTGGCATCGACCAGATTAGATAGATAAATAAATCTCCATGCAGTATATGGGCATAAAAGGGACAAAGACAGATGGGTGGAACGGGTACTCTGACACAGGTACAACGGTTATTGCATAGCCAGGTGGGGCATAGATCGCCAACTTCCATCGTTACCGTTACAGCCAGGCACCAGTCTAGTGCCTAGTCTAGCAATAATAATAATAATGATATGATAATCATGTATGATAATCAGTACATACACTGTAATGTGTGCAATAACTGTCTGGTATAGCAATACGGACAGACTTTAATTTCAACAATATCTTTCGTATATTTATAAATAAAATATTTGTATATATATATTTTCACAAACATTTTCTGACACTCCTTGCGCTCTCCGATCATGGGATCCCCCAGTTCTCCCAGGATAGTGGCTTCCACCTCATAGTGAACCACCAGAGCCCTCTCTGTCGGGTGGACGTCCAGGCTGCCTCCCTTCACCTTCCTGTAGATTAGACACTACTTTATTACCATGAGAGTGTCAGCAAAACACTGTCAGATAGCACCGTCCATTACGCATAGCTATCTGACGTAACATTATATTAAAATAATACAGCATATGTGTGACGCCCACTGTTGTGTGGTCACAACAAGTGGTGTATTTCATAGAGTAAAAAACTAACTTGTGATTGTGAACTGATGTAGAGTGCTGTGCTATATTATTAGCTTTAAGACTCTTTCCAGTTGTATGGCTCATGTTGGGTTTAACTGGGTCCAGCATTAAAACAATTCATTCATACTATAACTGTTTAGTATATTATGTTGGTGCGGTCTCAAGGAAGCATAAGTAATTTTGGTATAGTGTGATTATACAAAAAAGTATTATTGTATTTAATTTATTGTTGTCGAGTTCAATCTAAGTGCCTATAAGATTAACCAGCATTAATCAGCAGGGTTTTATTAAGAAAGCTATTCCAAAGACATGTGCATGTGTATTATTTGAGAAGGAGTAAACCAAGATGCATTGCATTGAGAGGTTGATGTTTATTGTCATTAGGATGTGTGTGATTGTGAAAGATGGACATTCTAAATAAATGCATTTCTACATTACTATCAAATGGAAAATGTACATAATTATAGCATGACGATGCTATAACAAAATATGGGCTGCAGAAATGTGTTTAATAAACTGATGTAGGCCTATAATGTACCGGTATTGTTTTTTTACAGAGAACTGAAATAAAGCAACCATGCGTCACTCGAGTCTGATGGGTCACCTCATTGGGACCTGTTATAGCTACAGTCGGTATACAGATTCATTAATGAAGATACTTTTCTGAACTGTGCTTTGCTCGAACTGTGCTTACTCTGTCTACAAAGTGGTAATAACATTACATTGAACGGATGAGATGACCATGTCAGTACCACACTGCTATAGTGGTGGATCCTCGCCTCGCCTGCCTCTGACATATCATGATTCAGCCCGTTCATTTCAATGGCCTGCTGCCAACAGCTGGGAACATTATCACATCAACAACAGCATCTCTCGACTCTCATCACAAACACCCGTTATTATTAGCCTACAGATTTACACAACAACAGCGATCATTACCTTTTCAGATAGCGCGCATCTTCCGCCTGTAATTTCTCCATATTAGACATGTAATAAAGCGCACATTGATGATTTTAATGTCATCAAGACGCTGGATGTGCGGTACGTATAGCGGATCGTTTCTACTGTGCTGTTGGGTTGCCAGGGCTGCGAGGATGACATGATCCCAGCATGCAATATCAGCAAACAAACGGACAGGGCGAGACCTACTGCCATCTGTGGGCGTGGAGGTAAGACTTTTGTCTAAATTAAAGTGTTATTGTGCCTTATCTTTATTTTAACTGTAGCCTACAGTATTCATTTGTGTATTTCAGGGCTAGGCAATCTATAGGCACGAGTGGCAGGAGGAGGGTGTTATAGTGCCATCTACAGTTCTGTGCTTTCATGAGACCCTAATCATCACCATTACAATCACCTGTTGGTTTTGAAGTTGTCAGAACACAAACAGAGGCACACAGAGCTCTTCGTCTTACAAAATCTAAGTTAAAAAGGAACAAAAACATCACTACTCCTAAAATAATCTGTGCAGACGGCGTACACGGTATGTTTCCTGTAATTTTGTTTGTTTATATTATTTGTTTTGTGTTGCAGTTTTTCACATTGTCTGTCTTGGGTATAAATAATAATTGGGCCCTTGTGATATCAGTCGGATGGTCTTATTCTGCCTCAGATGAAGACAGTTTAGGAGCGGTTACACTGTCTGACTGACAGCCAGGTGTGAGAGTATAAGTTAAATGAAGTCCATTCACATCCTGCAAACTGAACTCTGTCTGAGGAGGGAGTCTGGGAGATAGGTGGGTATTGCACTCATTACTCCTGATGTGAATTATTACTATTATACTATTAGTATTATTTCCTTGAACAAACAGGTTCCTTAGAACCAAACCACTGAGCACTGTACTATCCAAAAGAAAGTTGCAGTTACACATAAAGGGTTAATTGGTTCAGATTTTTGGACATATAAAGCTGTATAGGAAATTGTTGCTACTTCCACCACAGGCAATCAATGAATACCTTTAACCACTATATTAAAGGCACAATAAGTATATTTCAGCTTGTATTTCAGCTTTATGTCTACAAATCTGAACTAACCCTTTAAGTAGGAAACCTGCAGGTTAAAATCCAGGGTAGAAGAGGAAAGTTCAATGCGTACAGTGCTGCTTTAAGTTATCAGACACGCCTGAACCTTATTGTAATGTGAATGTACTAGATTCATTCACATTACAATAATGTAGTAACTAGATGGTGTGCTGGTGGAGAGGGAGATCATCTGAAGTGGTAATAAAAACATCTTCCGGTCTGTGAACTGTAGTGAAAAAGGTCTGATAAGAGTATTATATAATAGAGCTGTTTAATATGTTTTAATGTACTTTTGTTTGTTTTGTTTTGGGGTTTTTTACAAAGCAGATATTGCCAGACAACTGTTCAGCCTCTTTTATCTTGCTGTGGTGCCACAGATTATGATGGATGTCCTGACTGCAAGGTTTAGTCACAGAGGTCATGAGGTCGTGTCAGTCAGTGCTGTCAGGGCCATGTAACTATTGGAGTCTGGAAATGAATATGTTAACTGGGGTCTTCGGTTCACCTATTTGCATTGCATTACGCAATGCAGGATTCAATTTCCTGTTTACACCTACTCTGATGGCAAATTCGTAACTAAGTTTGATTACATAAATGTAGACTCGGTCTGTCATTTCAGCAACTCAGTGGATTAGAAGTGGAAATTTTGTGTGACGGTTTAGGCCAAGGTGCTATCCTTTTACCAGAGCTCTACTCACTGTATCTATACAGAATATACTGTAAGCACATTCAGCTATGGAATACAACTATAGCTTCAAAGAAAGTGCTGTTCTACAACTAACTAACCTGCTAGTTGGTGCAGGCCCTAGGATTTACACACACTAGTTATTGAAGCTAATTTTTTTGTTAATGCAATTATCAGAGTTGTTTTTAGGGTCAGACCTTTAGGGGTGCTTAGCGCCTAATACCTATAGTTCATGCTGCGATGCTGTGAGCTTGTAGAGTCACATTTTTGACAGTGTCATATGCCTAAGTATACATTTGGCGTAATGCATATACAGTGCCTTGAAAAAAGTTGCACTCATTCAGCGACTCGGGTAACATGATTTTGACCTACTTTCTCACCTAAACCTGGCTGTTTTCTGTTGCCTCCATGTTGCCTTCCGTTGAGATACAGACGCCCCAGAGCCGGAAGAGGCGTCTACCTTTATATGCATATCTAAATGTCTCAATAGAAGATCAGGGAGACCAAATACAACCACCCCCATATACATTATAAGTTACATAGTGAGGCTTAAATGCATCTTTTGATTATTTGTAGCCTACTTCACTTGAGTATATATATTTTTTTATTTTTTTCATTTAATTCAAAATGTGTTTATTCTCTATAGGCTAGATATATTTTTATTTGGTTTTCAACATTAAAAACATTTTATTTCCCCACACCTGGGACCCAGCATAAATACAAATGCATCACTCATCTCACTCTGTCCTCTTTCTTTATACTCTGTCAGTTTCCACACACATAAAAAAGAAAAAATAATAATCCTCTGCATTTCGGAGGATGTGGTTTTGAGGATTTGTGTTGTCTTTAATTATCTTAATTTTTTAGTTGTCTTTCATTATCAGTCAACCTATACACAACCATTTATTTTTGATCCAACTGGCATTCAAAAGTTGAAAACTATGTTCTGAACATTTGTATATTCAATGTGGGGTTGCACATGGTGTTGGGAACCCCTTTTGGTGTTAGCATTATGTTACGCTTTAGCTTTTGAAAAATAGCAGATCTACAAGCTCATAGTGTGCCACCGAGTGGCGCGCTACGCGCTTGTAGGTCTGCTATTTTCTTTTATCGAAGAACGACTGACAGAAAATTTCAGAAAACTGTCAGGATGTAGAAGACATTTTTAGAATCTCATCTCAGGTCAAAGTGAAAGTGGGTTAAACAACTAGAAACAGACTGGACAGCGTCTTGTTTAGTGGGTCACACAAATCATCTTTGTGTTACTGTTGAGTGTTCTCTCGTGTTTTATGTATGCTCCAGCGTACAACGGTGTTGCGTGCCATAAATAGTTCAGCTATTTTTGGCCCTATACTTTAAAATGCTGTGTTGCCCCATTGTACAGTGTGCCACCCCCAGGGTGGAACCACCCCCAGTCACAACAGGTGTGACTCATCACCCTAAAAGTGAACTACACAATACACATGCCATTGAAAACATTTTAAAAATGTTGTAGTTTGTTGTGTCAACATTTTTGTGTTTTACCGGTATATAAAACTGTTACCACTGGAAGAATTTGTTTTGCACTCTGACCTCATCACATTTGTGATGACGGCTATGTTTTTTGTGCAAAATTAATGCTTGGAATGGATTCAGAATCATGAAAACCCCCTACACATCACATGCTACAGTACTTAAAGCATAATGAAAAATGTGCCTTATATAGGTTGTTAATAGTATGGTCACATACCATATATAGGCGGCTGTTAATGGTATGGTCACATATATCCCCCTATAAAGGAAATTGCGGACTACAAGATGGACATCCTGTGAGTGCAGCCCACAAGCTGCACTTGTGAGCTTCAGACAGCAGGGTTGCAGCACAACATATAGGGAGACCACCTCCCTCCAACCACTGCAGATATGCTAGTTACATTGTATAAATGTATTAACATGCTATCGCCTACCATACAGATTGGTTAAAATAGCATTTTATTCATTCAAAGAAGTTTAAAACTTGACCATGTATCAATTCCACCTAAGTCTTGTACAGGTAAATGTTACGGAGGTAAATTCTGTAAAAAGAGTAGAGATTAACCACTTAAAACCAATTTTATAATTTGTCCTACTCCTACCATGGTGTCACAAAATATTTGTCAATAGGCTACAAGCTCACAGTGAATTATTGACGCGACACGTTGTGTATTTGTAAATCCATCTTAAATACCCAATGTCCCAAAACAGGGACATCAGGTCAGGAAAATGGTGAGGAAAACCAAGTGAGGAAAAAAGCTATTTCAACCTGCAAATTGTGCACTTTGACTCCTGGGAGTATCTGCTTGTGTAAGCACCATTCAGTTCACCAAGTGATGGGTGACGTCACCGCTCTAAATTTACACCATGACTTGTTGAGAATACAATTTCAGTTGAGCGACAGAAATATAAGTCTTTGTGGTGATTGATTGAAAGAGAACTGACACTACAGTACATAATGCTCAAGTCACGAGTTATATCTGAGGCCTGTTGTCCAGAAGTTAGTATCTTTGTCACAGAAATGTGAGTCTCGTGCATGCCATCTTCAGTCTTCTGCTTAAAAAAGATTCTCCAGCCCAAAGAGGTCAAGGCGATCATGCCTGGTATGTACAGTATGACAAATGAACCCAACGAACTGAATGAACTAGACCAAAAACTAAAAGCCACGTGTTAATGTTCAACTAGTATTTATGGGTCAAATGTAAACGCAATCAATCATTTTTGGAGAGTAATGTGTGATATGCATTTTGCCGTGGACCCATATAGACAAGATTTGCTGGGGGGGACCCCCAAATAGAATGACACCTCGCTTTGAGATCCAGTGTTCTTATATTCATTATCACAGTCGTTGCTAATGCTAATCTGTCTTGGGTACTTATTCTGCCTAGTAACAGTAGAAACTAAACCTTAAAGTTATTAGTAATATAATATGTTGAGCGAGCTTGCATGGGCATCCTTACTATAGATTGCTTGGAATGCATATCTTGCCTATAGAGAACAGCATGGCTGTAGCATTATGTACTGTATACAAACATGATATGATGATGATGATGTTAATTATAGCAACACGGTTTACATGGTCGTAAAATGCTGGAGGTCAGATGTATGGTACTTACTGTATACGCTGCTGGTATTTGTGCATGGCCTAAAGCAGTGATCCATGGCCATGCAGTGTGGCAAGGCATGCCACACTGCATGCCTTGCTCTTAAAGGAGCTGACTAGTCACCCATTCAATTGATTTTTTACTCTCTCTCTCTTTCTGACTACCAAAGGCTACCTCAATCTACTTGGCTGAGGGGTGAAAAGCTTCCTCTTTCACCCCTCCCCAAGTCAACATCCCTGTCAGTGGCAGGTGATGTGAAAATGGGACCTTCTCGGCACCACCCAAAGTGAAGAATCTTTGCCTGATCGCCTTTCGTCAAGACTGCCAGTGACTTCTACACAGGACACAGATAGCAACAGCTGGTGCAATAGGGTCCCACACAGACACGCCGTCTGCTACTGCTGTGGCTGAGTCACACACACTCTCTTAGTGTGGATAACTTCAGCTACTAAGCCAAAGGAGACGCAAGGCCATATAGTCAATATGGAAGCTGCAGAGGTTTCAAATCCAGAAGCTGCAGCGGTTTCAAATCCAGAAGCTGCAGCGGTTTCAAATCCAGACAATAGCTCTGTGGAGTCTGAATACGTTGAAAAACCAGCCAACCTTTTGTTACAGGCTCAGCAAGCTCACCAAGTCATGAAAGACCGCTGGAAAGGGGCCGACGCTGAGATGGGTAAACACAGCATGTCCTTCCATCTGCAACACACGCTGAGGAATGAGTTCTTTGCCAGCTACCTTTACCTCCTGGAGAAGACTCCCATTGGTAAGAAGTGTTTCACTTTATAATGTAAAACATTCAAATTGTGGGGGAATAACTGGAATAACTGCATGCTAATTGTAGTATGTGTTGTCTTACAGTACATGCTGTAAAGATGGGCAAATCCACACAAAAAGGAATGTAGATTACATACAAAAATCTCATAATTTTGCACACAGGCTAGATAGTTTTGGTATTGTTGTTACCAATGGCAGTGGGAAATGCAAGACATCAGTATAGGTCCTGCCGCGTAAATATGTTATGTCAATCGTATAGTGTAGATGTTACAGTATTGTTAATGTATACGTATTGGAATTCTGCTAAATGAAGCTGCTTTGAGGCAGCTAATTTTGTATCTATTGTGAAAATGAACTGTGCCTTGACATGCAGTAGATGGATACAGTGTAATGCTTAATTATGGTGTCGTCCACAGTAACAGTTTTTGTATTGACTTGTGCTTTCGTTTGAAATGTACCCATTCTACTGTGAAATCTCTGCAAGAAATAAATGATACTGAATGTTGATGGTGCATAGACTGATGTATCTTGATCACATGACTCCAGAGATTATGTATACTGGTTAAATCTTTTTGGACAACATTTGCAGTTTTTTCTTTTTCAAAAGTGTGTTTTGAAGAAAATGCAAAATGACAGAAAATCTAGTGTGGAAGTGTGCTATTATAGCACCACCATCTGGCCGGTTTGAAAAATGTGGGGTGGTGGTTGGTCCTTGGCCTACTGGGAGTGTGCGCTGTGCGTACAAAGTTTGACAGGTATCGGATGCGCGGCGCTGCACTCATGATTTGTGTGACTTCTTGCAAAACGGATCTCTCCCGCAAGTTTTGAACGTGAAACATGGGAACATTTTGAATATTGTACCATGAGGCCGATTGATGAATTTGGGGTGGAGATTCTACCTTGGCCTACTGCAATGTGCATGCAAAGTGTCATGTTGATCGATCCAGCAATGCCAGAGTTTAGCTGCTCACAGAGACACTAGCTGACACATTGTCAATGGGGCACAGGGGACCACTCATTAAAAGTAAATTAATTCACGTCATTTGTATTGTTGACCCATTTATAAAATGAGTGGGACTCGGGCAATCAATTAATACAGTTGCAACCACTATATTAATGGCAAGTATTTCATGCAGCTTAAGTAAAAATCTGAACTATCCCTTTAATGAACAATAGGAGCAAACAAAGTTTGTTAGAGTTTATTCTTTAATTGGACGTCACAAAGTAATCTTGTTCACACAGAAGGTCAGAAGTCAACCTCGCCAACCCATGCAGCTTGGAGAGGTTAAAGGGATAGTGTCATCGTCACGTCTTTGGCAAAGAAGTGCCAGACACATGTCTCTCTCACGTTTCCCTGCTTCGTGGTCTTTCTCTGTGCTTCTATATTTAGCAAGGCTCTCCCTCTGAGAGCCCTGCTATGAGGTCACACGGCTGCAGTCCCTCTAGTGCCTATCTTGTATCAAAATCTACGCTGTCTGTGCCAAATGACACCTTGAGATATTTCATGATGAGGGGGCTGTTTTAATACTTGATTGCCTGGAGGCGTCAAAATCCCCTTCTTGTCTTTTTGCCTTGTCCATTATGTTTATAGAGCTATGGTTAAAATGAAACTCATGGAGGGAATGCATTCCGTCATGGATTCTGCCACTGCACATCCTGTTCCCTGTGACACCCTGTCTCCACACTCACACACACACACACACACACACACACACACACACACACACACACACACGGGCGCGCACACACGCACACAGTTAATTCAGTCTAAGGGGCGACTGTGGCTCAAGAGGTAGAGCAGGTCGTCCAATGATCCATGGGTCGGCGGTTCGAATCCCGGCTCCTCCTGTCTACAAGTGTGCTTGGGCTGAACCCCAAATTGCTCCCGATGTGCTGGTTGGTACCTTGCATGGCTTCCGCCGCAATCGGTGTATGAATGTGTGTGTGAATGGGTGAATGTAATGCACAATCTATGTAAAGCGCCTTGTCTAAAGGCGCTTTACATAGATTGTGCATTATATTATGCACATATATATAAATGCACCATTTACCATTTAAGGGATACATTTTTGTGAGAGGTCCCATGAAAATGACTGTAGTTTATTCTCTGGTATCAAGTGATTGACACCCTTGTCACTGTGGTCTTACCGTCTTATACATCATATAATACAGCAGTGATGTTGTCGTTTCATAAGAGTATGTATCATAGCATCTTGTCAACTTCACAATAAATATAACCATTGTCCTTCATTAAGCTCTGCAGTGACCTAAGAACAGGAATGGTCAACAGTGAGGATGAACATCACTAGCTGCCTTCCATCATAGCAGCTGATCAGAGGCTTAGAATGACAAAATACTCTCTTATCTGCAAGTTGATATGTCATTATCATTCGACATCTCTGATGAGATGGTAAACACTGATCATAACTCCATAACTGGCACCCCAATGTCATACAATAATATGAATGTTGTTCAAGGCTGGGGAAGGTTATTTTCAACATGCACAGATGATTCATTACCGTTACCCTACACCCCCACAATCATGTTCTGTATACATTTGTCTCCTCTTCTGTCCTAACAATTAAACTGTCTGTCTTTCTGCCAACAGTCAAGCTGTTTCCAGTCACCTGCGAGTACATCAAGGGTGAGAAACAGTTCTACTACCGTGCTCAGAAGTTCTACGAGGATGTGCCTGCCTCAGAGGAGGGCATGATGGGAGATTTTGTGGAGATCTCCCACGTTGATCTGGAAGGGTCCAGGCAGTTTCTGAGCAGGTTTGTGGTGAGTTTAAAGCAGGGGTAACATTCCTAAAAGAATGTTTTCAATGCATCAAAGCACTAAAATACAATAAGAGAGTGTGTCTCCCTCTTTCCTCATGCACACGTGCTGCTGTGGCATCTCACTACTCTACTGTATATCCATATCAATGTCCACTGTAGCATTCAACACAAAGATCAAATATCATCTGCATGGAGGGCTCAATATAGCTCTGCCAGTGGCATGTCTGGGTGAACTCTCAAATAGAGAAGGTTAGTGTTCTAGGTCATAGATGCAACATGACGAAAAAGCTCTTTCCTAAACAAATTGGAACTGAAACACTATAACACTTAAACGGCTAAATGGGCACTCGCTCCTGATTGACTGAAATTGGCAACCCACCTGAAAATGTGTTTTCTGTCTTATTAAAGAGCTGGAGATATGGGGAGACCCCCTGAACAAACACTCTATAGCAATGATTACTATCAGAATAGTGCGAAACATTTTAACCAAAAAGATATCACTTACACTTGAGTAATCTTGATCATGATCACCACAACGTGGGTATTAACATAACATTCTGTAACCTTTTATTTATTATAGCAATAAGAGATACCTGTTAGCAATGTACAGTAGCTAATTACCGCTCGTAATTCCAACGGTGCATTAGTCCAACAATGTTGCGTGTGGTTAGGGTTAAATGACGCTGACCCTACTTGTGGGGGGGATTTCTGGGGGGATATAGTTCCAATGGGGAGGCATACTATGGTCCGACGGAGCATTGGTTGGAAGGAGCATTGGTCCGAGGTGCGTTGGGGGTCGGGAGAGGGTTGGGGTTAGGTTTAGGTGTGCTGCCCCGGGGGAGGTTAGGGTTAGGGTGAGGGTTGGGGTTAGGTTTAGGTGTGCTGCCCCGGGGGAGGTTAGGGTTAGGGTGAGGGTTTGAGGTAGGTTGTCGTTTGGACCAAACACATGAACCCGTTCCAATGAGTAATAATCTTGTATTCTGTGGAATACAGAGACACCCATGCATTCTCTGTGATTAAGCGAGCATGGTGATTCACAGCACACATTATTTTATATAAAAAACATTCAGTAATGTCATAGCTATAACTACAACAGTTTTATAACGTTTGTGTGCGGCGTCGTGCATCTGTGTGTGGTGGCGGTGCATAATTATGCTTGTGTGTGAATGTAGGTTACTGGGCATTATGGGAATCATGCCAATTCAGAATGTGTTTTGGCAGGTTATTTATAGGGTCACTTCTATGAGAGATCTAATTATAAGCTACTAGCATCTGGATGTTAAAAGGAAAGGAAATGCATGTTGTTGTGCTGTGTCTGGTGCGAAGCCTAGCCTCTAATGCTAATGTAAACACAAGCAGACCAAATTTAAAACTGTTCCGTTGACAAAATATTGGGAGTATCGTGTTCACAATACACATGCCCAGTGCCTGGAGATTGGCACCTCTCTGTCCTGAAATACTATTGCATCTGTCCATCATTGTGACCTTGACACAAGTTGACAGCTTCAGACACTAATTAGAACCATACATGCACGCTCGTTGTAGCACACATGTTACAACAGAGAACCTTGCAAGGCCTTCTGTAATCCCATTCCAGTCAAGGGGTTTCTAGTTTGTGGATATTCGTCCCAGTCATCAGCATATCATCTGACATGTCAAACAGAACTCTGCAACAACATACAATCTTGATGAGATGATCCTTTGAAATGGTATACAGTGTTGCATATACAGTACTACAAGGTTTGTAGTACTGTCTCCATAGGCACAGGTCCACCTGTTTTCTAGAGACATCATGTCTAGAGACATCATGTCCTGTCAAGCTACGAGTTAGCAAACAATTATTATACAAAAATACCAAACTAAGAAGAAATATTACTAGGGGCATTCCCCTAGTTACATTTTTTGGACGTGGAGGTGCACACTTTAAGTGTTCCCCTCCCCCAAATGTACACGTAAAAAAGTGAAATTTACTACGGTTTAAAGACCATAGATTTACAAACGTATAGCTAAAGGACAGGCTCACCTCACAAAGTGTCCCAAACCGGGTAATGCGACAAAACGAGAGTCAACATACGATCTGCCCCACTCGACCAATCACTTTCCGGATTGCCATCACAAACGAGTACTGTATACACTACAACATAGCTAGACTATTCTGTATTGTGGGCTAGTTGCACACCATAGTCTTGCGTATGTGTGCGTTTGTGGTTGTATGAGTGGGCGCAGTGGTGCATGTGGATACGCTGAAGTGCAGTACAGTATACCATTAACATGCAGAGAATCCACAAATCATGAAATCCTTCTTCATTAGAAAGTAGTCAACTATATATCGTGTTCTACAAACTTCACCATGGCTGCCTTCTATTGGTTCCTAGCTCCTTAACCTGACATCTCCATTAAAATGAGCACGGTGGGGAGATTTAGAGTGCATCCAGGTTAAACTGAAGTACATGCGCACGGCGCAATATGGCAGTAATTCACCCAAACCAGGAAGCCACCTCTAACAAGCATAGAGTTCCTCAGGGCCCCATCTTTCATACAATCACACAATGGGGCCCCTGACCCCCCCCTCTTACTCCAGGGGGGATGAAGTGAAGTCAGAATACAAAATGAAGAGGGAGTAAAAGCAATGTGATTCAAGTTATGCATCTTTTTGTTCTCTCATGTTAAAGTTCACGGTTCCTTGCCCTGAGGTATTGTAGGCGTGCCTGTTGGTGCTCTGCTCTTTGAACTACGGGAGGTCAGACATCTGGCAAGATAGAAAATAAAGAATCAGGCCTTTTGATAACTTACAGTTATTGTAATAACATGCAGCATGAAAATTGACATTTCAATGTACTTTTCATGTGGGCACCATATACGTGTACACATGGTAGGCCTATATGGTATTTATCCTTGGAAATGTTTTATCTCCAGCACTTTTGAATGTGTAACATACACCCCCTTCTGTTGGTGGACTCCTATAGGCTCCTATAGGTAAGGCAGGCACACACTGCGCCCTGGACTGCGGCTGTGGCATCGGCCGCGTGTCAAAAGGTGTCCTCCTGCCTGTGTTCGAGAAGATGGAGATGGCGGACATGATGGAGCACTTCCTGCTCCATGCACACGAGGAGTACCTTGGCGACGACGCTGACCGCATCGAGACGTACTACTGCTACGGTCTGCAGGAGTGGACGCCGCCTAAAAACAGATACGACGTCATTTGGATTCAGTGGGTCGCATGTAAGTCTGTGGCGCATTTGCTATGTCAAGTACAGCGTCTTCGTGTGCACATTTTTCATTGTGTCGATGTGCATTTGAACCTCTGAGAAAGAGAGCACGATAAGTGTACACATGTGTGCCTGAGTGCATTTTAGATACAGTTATACTGTACATCTTTCCAATGTTTACATATAATTTCAGCTCAGAGGTGGTCTTTTTTCTATGAGGGCATATATTTATATACAGGTGAGTGTGGAACTACGGAACTATACATTGCAGCTATATGATATAGCTTCAAGCCTACTGTGCCTCAGAGTTGTTGCCAGCAGTCGATGCCAATGTGAAAGGGTGGAAGACTGGAAGTCCTGACTTACTGCCCGAACCCACATGTCTTATTTTAGACGATACTAGCATTTATTTCTCCTTTTCCTGAAATGAGTGCTCAGAGGCAGGATATTCCAGGTAGTGCCTTTCTTGCCTCATTTGACTTCCTAACCCTCCGCCTCCATCCCCTCTCTTCATTTCCTCCTCCTCTCCTCTCAGACAGTCACATGCCCCTCATTTCACAGAGTGAACCCTGTCACACTTTCACCAAGCAAAAGAAAACCTGGGCATACAGTACTTTATTAACCCATTTAAGGCCTGAAAAAAAAAAGTTCACTCTGAAAGAATATATACCTATTCAAAGATCTGTGCCGCATTTTTATGATTTTTCAAAAATAGCAGACCTAAGTTCATAGCGCGCCACTTCAATAGCTAAAGTATAACGGAATGCTTGAAACACCAAAAGGGGTACCCAAAATGGGTTAAAAAGGCACATATACTGTGTATCACCATGACATATTTGACGAAGCCAACTGCTACAGTTCAGATCTGATTATTAGTTATAATATAACTATTAATTATTATAATTTATAACTATTATTATTGTGACTAATTTTTAGTTGTGAAGGTTTTCTTGTTGGGGTTTATGTGCTAGCTAGATTGTGATTTCCTTTAGTTACATTGTGATTTTGTTTTGAATTCATTTTGAATTAGTTTGGCTATAGTTGGTCATGCTTTGACCCCGTCTCCCCAGGCCACCTCACTGATAAGGACCTGTGTAACTTCCTGTTCCGCTGCAAGAGGAGCCTGCGTCCCAACGGTGTCATCATCCTGAAGGACAACATGGCCCGACAGGGCTGCAAACTGGACTTTGTTGATAGCAGCATCACCCGCCACCTGGACATCATGCGGAGCATCATCGCCAAGGCCGGCCTGGAGGTGCTGGCCGTGGAGAAGCAGCTGGGCTTACCGGAAGTCATGGTTCCCGTCTGGATGGTCGCCATGGTGCCGGTGCCGGAGAAGGAGAAGGAGAAGAAGTGAAGGAGATCATCAAGTCAGGAGTTAGGATATTGCACTGTAGAAATAAAATAGTAGGTCATCGTCGGCTCCAACTGAAGGCAATTAAAAGGGAAATTCACACTAAAACAGATTTTACATTTTATACTGTTAGAGCCATAAGATGCCATACCGTACCATACCATATGATATCATGCCATATTATTTTATTAGAGTGGGCAGCATACTGCATACTTCTTGTGGAAACAAGAGACATGATTGCGGAGAAAACGAACACACGGATTTCCTCGCAGAATATTTCTTTCTTTTGCGAAAACCACATTGAGTATAAAACGATGTCCGCAGAGAACTTCTTCGCTATCGGCATGCCAAAAAAAATGGACTTCTTTTGAAGTATACTGCCCAGATTAGTCTGTCAGTCAGAGAACAGACAAAGCCTGGAGTGCCTGAGTTATTTCTTTTTTCTTTTTTACTCTGAGAGGCCATTGTTCATGGTTTCAGAATAGTACTGAAGTGTACAGTGTCTGGCTTAAGTACGATTTCCTCTTTAAACTAAATATTTTCTTTTAGTTTTTTAAGTAAAACCAAAATGTTTTACTGTGAATAACAGATCATTTATAATTTATGTATATTTTTGTATTTTCATTACATAACAAATCCTTCTCTGCATTTAATTTCATATAATCAATATGAATCATGTTAGATGCACGTAAAACCTTGTTACTTTGACTATATTGCTGACTAGCTCTCTTTTTTGTTTTGTTTTTTGGACGGGGTGTACACACTATTTTGTGTGTGTAGCCTTGGGTACTTTATGTGTACTTACTACTTATGTACATGTATGTGCATGTATTATTTTTGCATTCACATTTATTGAGTGACTGTTATAACAGAAATAGTTCATTTACAAGCTCACGTCAAGCTTGTAGATCTGCTATTTTCATTAGGTGACGTTGGCGCACAACTAAGTATAAATGGAGCTTCGCTTCTTGGTCAGCTGTACATAGGCATGTTTTACATAAGCACAGTATGTATTATATCTTTGCCTGTAAAATTGCAAATTCATAGACATAGTCCTTTTTATATTATCTGTACTTAATGTGTGGTACAGTTTTCGACGACAAGATTTTAATCAGCTGATACGCAAAGATGTCGTATATGCTATGTTGCAGTATTTCTCAACTGTAGAGACTCCCAATATTTTTTTGTAAACCAGAAAGGCTTTGGAGCAGGAGTCGTTGGAACAATGACAGTACAATTTGGTGGATGATATATTTGATTTAATTAAATTCAACTGAAGAAGTCTCTCTTAACTGGTGACATTGTCTTTCAATTTCAAGGCTTGGCTCACAACGAATGAGGCTCTACAAAATGTCTTTCCAACTCAGCAAGCATATGGATCTAGTTTTATGATTTTTGAAATGTTCTTTCATAGATGATGTTTCTCATCTTGTGTTCCAAACAAAGGCTAATAGGATTTAAAATGGGTAATCACCATTGGCCATTATAATCAAGGCAGGAACATAAATACTGACCACTTTTCTCCAAATATTCCTACAGGTTGGCCCATCCACATCCCTGACGACTACTACACTGCAATCGTCCACAGAGGGAACTAAAAAACATAAGATAATTGAGATCCTCTCAATGATAATTATCCTAAGTATTATTATTTTCTTCAAACTAACAGTAGAAGCAGCACATTGTTTAGGTTAATGACTTTCAGCTGGGCCCCTGAGGTGGATGGGAGGTGATTATTTCCTGGTTTTGACAGACACTGCCTGCTTTCATATCTGCCTTGGCTCCAGTTCAGGCCTGTCAGATGTTGTCTGCATAAAACACATCCAGGAGTCGCCTCAAATATTCAGCATTTGCGTGCGTAAGCGCTCGACGGGAATGGTGGGCCCGGACCCTAGGAGAGTGGAGCGCAGTTGTTCCTCCCTGAGCTTTTATGAAAGGATAGTTTGTCAATGAGTGGCCCCTGAAAAAGTACAAAATCATCAAAGTGCTGAAGGCACGATGGCGTGAGATGATCTCTGCGGCACGTTGCTCTCGTCAGAATGAGTCTTTTGAGATGTGAATGGACCATACACATTTTCCACATCCCGTATGAATTAAAGATCAAAATGGCCCAAACTTAAACTTGTAGGTATTTTTTTCTCCTTTGGTAAATAGCAGCCAAATGTGCTGTCACCTTTTCAGGAGTGGTTAGCGTCGCTGACAGTCAAGGCTATCATTTCTAATACTTCTCAATGTCCTCCACAGCGGCCCAGCAGCAGTTTGAATATATTAGCTGAACTAACACTAATTTGTCCAGTCACGTCAGCAGTGCAGAGCTATGGGCCTGGCTCCAGACACGGTATATCTTACACAGCCAGCACAGACAGGAGAAAGACTGTGAACACTGGACGACATAGTGACCAACAACATGTTCAGGGCAGACTTTGTAACCCAAACACACAAAGCCCTGCTGGAAATGATTGAAGTCACAGCCAGATAACCAGTTGTGGAGGAAAATAGTGAAATGGGTAACGGCAGGGAATTGCTTTTCTTCAGGAAATCTTAAGAAAGCTCATTGTAATGATGGTGCACGGGGCTCACGGCAGAATGTTTGTAAGCCTAGAGCTTCTATCATCGTCATCATCATCATCATGTGAAGATGGTAGAACATCCCAGGAAGCAACAAGTGGGTCGTTTTCCAGACCAGGGCCCATGAGGCCAGACAGCCTGGCCTTTGATCCTGAATAGAGTAAGCCTTTGTGGGATGTATAGTTAAGAGAAACCTCAGTCATTCTCTGGAGCCAGGATGGTTTCAACCAGAGAGAGAGAAAGAGAAGTTAGCCTGCCCTCCTATCCCTGGGAGGATTCAGACAAGAGGAATGTGCTTTCTATTCATCCACAGTTCTCATAGTAAATCATGTCGCAGAAAAGAAGAAGGAAAAAAAACTGGGCCTGATGATTTTGGGGCTGCTGGCTCTTCCTCAAGTTGACAAAGCACCCCCGTTCAGGCTATTAACGCCCACAGCCTGTCGTCTTGTGTCTGAGGGTGGTTTCATCTCACTCGTAGCTCTCCACAGGGCAGGAAAGGGCAGGGATTGGTTACCCAAACTTTTTATAGCCCCCCTGGACATTTGATATGTCATTCTGCACCGTGGGCTGCGAGCCTGTATCAGGTGCTGCTGACTTTAGAAGGTTTTAACTCCCAAGTGAAACAAACGATGACAAATGGCAGCATCCTGAATGACTCAAAGCCCACCGTCTCTAGTGCAGTATATGCCCTGAATTTACCTCGACCTTTTTGCATTTGACAAGATGAAGTGGAAGCAAGTCATCAATGGAATGCAACACTCTTCCTGAAATGTTTGACCTTGCTGTGAGTACATTTATGGAAAGTATTGCTCACAACAAAACAAGGGAATTACTTCCCATCTGGTGTGAATGGGCTAGAGAGCTGTGTGTGTGTGTGTGTGTGTGTGTGTGTGTGTGTGTGTGTGTGTGTGTGTGTGTGTGTGTGTGTGTGTGTGTGTGTGTGTGTGTGTGTGTGTGTGTGTGTGTGTGTGTGTGTGTGTGTGTGTGTGTGTGTGTGTGTGTGTGTGTGTGTGTGTGTGTGCGTGCGTGCGTGCGTGCGTGCGTGCGTGCGTGCGTGCGCGCGTGCGTGCGCATGCGTGCGTGTGGGCGGGCGGGTGTGCGGGCATGTGTGTGATTCACCATGACTATGGTGGAGTCACGGAGAGCCAGTGTGTTCTTGGCTGTACTATACTGTATGTGCAAAACCATAGTGAGTATATATACTTACAGTATACAGTACTGGCAGGCCTAACCTCCCGTCTCCAATATGTGATCCATAGTGTGCATGGATGCATGTATGTGTGTGGGCATATTAAATAAATCAACCCCCAAAATTTATGTCACACAACACATCTTTTTCAGCATCAATAGAGCTCTTTTTTCTCAAATTCAGCATTCGTTCTGTGCAACAAATTTGGTACACATGTGACCGTACGTTCACATGCTTTCATGTATATGCACGTAAACAAATGTGTTTATGCCTTACCCAAGAATAAACAAAATGCAGACTTTCACCCCACCCAGCATATTACAGGCACAGCTGGAAGCCAAGAACTTGAGCAATGCTATGTAGTATTTAGTACTGTGTGTGCGTGCGAGTGCTGTGTGGTGGGAATAAATTACACGTGCAAGTGCAGAAATTTATTTGCCCTAATTTGGTATCACAAACACCTAATTTCTTGAGGCTGTGTGAGGTTTGACGTTGAAGCCAGATTTGTACTCAGTCCCCCTTGTGTGTCCTTCTGGTAGTCTGTTGTCAGAGAACATGTGGAGGTTCCTTCTCGGGCCCTCTCAGTGCTCTCGCTGCCCCTGGAAGTGCCATGCCTCATGCTGGATTCAATTCCATAACCTTTCAGATCACAGCATAATGAGTCAAAATAGCTCACACATGCACATTATGCCCCGACGAATCATTTTTCCACCGAGCCAATTTACTCCCATGATTAAATCTTTTTTTCCACCATGACTCAGTGAGGGGAGCCTGTGTGTGTGTGTGTGTGTGTGTGTGTGTGTGTGTGTGTGTGTGTGTGTGTGTGTGTGCGCGCGCGCGCGCGTGCGTGCGTGCGTGCGCGCGCGTGCGTGCTTGCGTGCGTGCGTGCGTGCGTGTGCTATGCGTACAGCAAAGTGAGTGTACTGTGCATGTATATGGTTGGGGTGGAGCAATTGCATGCGTGTGTGTGTGTGTGTGTGTGTGTGTGTGTGCATGTGAGTGTGTGTTTAGCCTGGTGCTGAGCGGCGTTTCAGGCGTGTGTTCTGATGTATTCATGAGAAAGAGGCCAGAATAACAGGCCCTGATGCTGGAGCCATTAGCTGCTCTAGTAAATCTCCCGGGACCTGAGAAAGACGGGACTTTAACGCCAGGTATTTCCTGTCTCTTGATCTTGGGAGGCAGAGCTCATTTCTGCCGGTGGGGGTTCAGCCTTCATAATAAGTTGCGGTTTGATGCCAACAGTTTATTATTGTGAGTGTGTGTGTGTGTGTGTGTGTGTGTGTGTGTGTGTGTGTGTGTGTGTGTGTGTGTGTGTGTGTGTGTGTTTGGGTTTGTGAGGTGGTGAGTGGGACACCCTATGTAAAACTGTGAGTATGTATACTGGTATACAGTATACTAGTACAGTATATAGTAACAGTATAGTAACCATATGAACAAGCAGTTGTAAAACACAATTGCCTCCAGCCAGTAGTGTGAGGTGAGAGAGAGAGAGAGAGAGAGAGAGAGAGAGAGAGAGGGTTGTCTGGATGGAGAGACAGTGTCAGCAAAATACACGCTCAATGTTCAGCCTAATTTATTCGGTGTCACAGGATGAAAATAACTGTTTTTCAGGCCAATAATGTGGCGTGCGCTGCAGTATGTTCTCCCCTCCCTCCCTCCCTCCGCCTCCCACACAGGGCGACGGTCAAACTGTCTGTATAAGCATCTTGGGTTTGCGTTGTGTGTTTTTCCCCCTCTCTCTCCTGCTTTTAAGCCAATCAGAGCTTTTTAAGCTCAAACAGGGAGTTTGCATTTTGAGGAAAACAGGATGTGAGCTTTTAAGACCACACTAAAGGAGTTTATGATGGAGGGGACATTGTTCAGACATGTTCCTAGCCGTGTATACAAGGGGAACATTGAAACACCCCAGTGGGTAAGATGTGAGGGGGAAAATTTATTGGACTCACATGGGCGACATTTTTTTTGTCAAACCTAATAGTAATTTGCCCCTCATTTAGGCCAACTGCTTTTAGGCAGGAGGATAGTTAGGAGTAATTTAGATACGCCATGGTAGGCAGGACACAGCATTTTCAGGGTTACGGCTATCACTGCAGAGTAATACAGAGTAAGACCTATTAAAATGCCTCTCTTGGTAGGTAATAGAATAGAATAGAATATGCAGCACAAGCCATGTGCATGGTCTTGTTCAGAGCAGTAGTGAGGACCAAATAACGAAGATACTGTTGGGTGAAGTGCTCCTATAATAGTATATTATTTCATTTGGATATAGAGGGTATGTGCATGCATAAAGTGAGTGGCAAAGTTAGTTTAACGTTGTTTAAAGTGGTTAAATGCAATCAGATTTTTCGGTTTGGATGTATGGGCTGTCAAGGCCATTCAGTATAGGCGTTCCCACATAACTTCCGGGTACGATGATGATGTCACCCTCTATTGCCGACTCGGCTGTGTCCTTGTGTGAAATGTGGGCCTGTAAAGCATTTTGAGACCGTGATTAAGGGCTAAACGGATAAATGTGACTTGACTTAATCTGTTGTATGGTTTTGCTCGAGGCAGCTGTGAAACAATTCCTTGTAATAAAAATAATAATAATAATATTCTTCAAGCACTGTGTTAACATCTTGACCACCCAGCAGTTTGAAATAGATGTTCTATAACCCCTATTATAGCACATGCCCTGTAACCAAAGCCTGCACAGCTGGGCCAGCATGGTACATCGTACATGGTAAGCCTATATCTGCGCATGCAAAGCCGTCTCGGTCACACTTACAATCTCAATCACCACAGTATTTATGGTGTGAGGAAATTCTCTGTCATGTGTACAGAAGCCAAGACTAAAACTTGAACCCGATGTAAGCCATATTGCAAGTAATCCTGACCGGCACACATAAGGGCTGTGGCGGCCCAGCCCATAGCCCAAACTGTGTGAAATCCACCACTCACCCCCATCATTCTCTTTCTCTCTCTGATGCTTTTCAGCTAGGGGGAGCCAAGAAGCGCGGCAATCCTGCTAATTTGAAGCAAGTCGAGCGATTTTATGAACTAAGCCATGAAATATGACTTTAATAATGGTTGCAAATGGCGGAGCAGGGGCGTCTGGAATGGCATGGGAGGGAGAGCAATACAGCAGGAAGAAAGTGTGGAAAATGAAGAAGTCAAATTCCAACAGTGCTGGGCCCCGCTGCTGCTGCAGCAGCACCACACCACTGTGGCCTCCGCCGCCACCTTGGCAAAGCCTGTTAATGAAATGTGAAAATAGTTGTGGGGACGGCCGCCATGGGCACAACGAAATCCAGCTCCATAAACTGACGATTAAATCTCTGTCCCTGTGGCGAGCGCCTAATTCCATAAAGACGCTCCGTGATGCTTTGGCTGCTGCGGGGTGAGGCATCGACCACGTCGGAGAGGAGCAGACGGAGAGACAACCGCGTCTGACGAGAGCTTTAACGGGTGCCACAGTACAGTTTAACAGGCACCGCGGCACCATGGCAGGGCCCACCCTCACTTAAGACCCCTGTTGCCCTAGCCCTGCGGTTGGAGTTTTCAATATTTAAAACACCACCACATTGTTTTGAGTTTGGCTTCTTTTATTTTATTGTCTCAACCTATATTTAGAAAGCCTTAATGAGACAGAAAATGCTAACTAAATTGCAGTTACGGTTGTGCCGAGACGTGTTTAAATCAAAGATATTTGTGATGTTGAGGACTGGGTAACGCGAGCGACTCATCAAACTGGTATTAAAGAGATAGCTGACTGCCAACATAAGAAGCACATGTTGGGAAAGTCCCCCTTTCAGTGTAGCCTCATGAGCCCTCTTCCTGTGGACAGGCCTGCTGTCTGTGTACACAAACACACAATGCCTGCCACATTTGGTCCTAGATTGAAAACATGCACGCTGCACACATTTCCCAATGAGAAATGAGAATTTAATGACTGTACCACCGCCGGCCGCTTGAATCGACAGCGCGATCCTGGGAAAGAGTTAAGGGATGTTGTTCATTGTCACATGACATTAGGAGTACCGACGAGAACCTGATAGGCCTCTTTCTTCCCTCCTCTTCTCCCCTCTTCTTCCAAACCGCCTCCTCCCTCCATTCAGCCCCTTAAACTCCCCCCCAAAGCCCCAATCACACATCTTGCCTGCAGATGTGGTGAAACCACAAACACTTCAAAGTGCCTCCCCTCAGACCAGCAGCGTACCCTGACGCCAACTGTAAATGTCCTGGACACAGTGCACGGAAAATATTAAACCCCCCCTCACTTGCAACGAACGGCCATCCTGGGCAGGCAGGCAGGCGGCCACTCAGGCAGGCAGGAACAGCAGACATCTAAAAAGGCCCCTAAAATGCTTAATGACTCATCATTCTGCTGTGCAACAACATGAGGAGAGTCATCTCCGCTGTCTGTCCGCCTGTCTGCCAGAGAGGCAGGCCAAGCTGCATCTACAGCTGCTGTTGCTGCTGCGGCTGCGGCTGCCGGACACATGTGCAGAAGACCACTCACATGTCATATGATTACCTGGCATGGGAGAGTCACTGGGTTAACAACTCCTTGTCCAAAGGAATGAGAATAGGAACAGAATGACGAAGAGGTTGGAGAATGACTAGTGAAGAATGAACATAGTTAACAGAGGAGAATGAAGAGTGAACAGACAGAGGAGAATGAAGAGTGAACTATGGAGAATGAAGAGTGAACTATGGAGAATGAAGAGTGAACTATGGAGAATGAAGAGTGAACAGAGGAGAATGAAGAGTGAACTATGGAGAATGAAGAGTGAACTATGGAGAATGAAGAGTGAACAGAGGAGAATGAAGAGTGAACTATGGAGAATGAAGAGTGAACTATGGAGAATGAAGAGTGAACAGAGGAGAATGAAGAGTGAACAGAGGAGAATGAAGAGTGAACTATGGAGAATGAAGAGTGAACAGAGGAGAATGAAGAGTGAACTATGGAGAATGAAGAGTGAATAGTGGAGATTGAAAAGTGAATAGTGAAGATTGAAAAGTGAATAATGAAGAGTGAATGGAAAGACACACAAATTGTGTATCTTTCTGGTGGCAATATGTATACTATGTGATTGTATTTTGAAAGGAGGTCTCAATGTCTCTCCTATACAGCTCCTCCCATGATGAATCTTTTATGTGTGTGTGTGTGTGTGTGTGTGTGTGTGTGTGTGTGTGTGTGTGTGTGTGTGTGTGTGTGTGTGTGTGTGTGTGTGTGTGTGTGTGTGTGTGTGTGTGTGTGTGTGTGTGTGTGTGTGTGTTGTGACATGTTGCAACGTATTGCATGCATCCAATACAATACAAGGACAAAATATGCTGGCTTGTGTATGAGTATGTATTCCCGTAAGTGCTATTTGTATGTGCGCATCCATCCACACAGAATGACTGCAGTGCGTGGTGGCCCCCGACTGTGCAGCTCATTGCTGTTTCTCATGGAAGATGAAATGTTGCTGCTTTCTCTCCCACAGGGGCTGCTGGGAAGCACGAAAGAGAACGCGCAACAGAGGAACATGGCAACGTCTCCTCTGATTCCACATCCCAGGGAACTTTGACCTCCAGCAGAGAAACCAAAATAAAAAATCCCCCCTCCACCGCCAAGCCAGCACAACAGGAAGATGGGGTCGGCGAGGAGAGATGGAAGGAGAACAATGAGCCTCTCTCTTCCCCTCCAGATGGGTGCGTTTCTTTGACAGCTCAAAGCTTTTGTTCCGTGAAAATAAGGGGGCATTACTGCACTTTACAAGGTTGCCAGACATTGTATAATCCCTCGTAGATGCTGTTTCTCTCATAGATGATCCTCTGTATTGAGGTTTAATATAACAGGGTACGATCCTTCACCCCTGGGGAGATGTGGTGAGGGAAATATCTCCCCTCAGTGTGATGCATTATTACCAGTCCAAGCACACATATTGTATTCTCACGCATTGCACCCACTGGGACAAGCGTGCAAACACATGTACACACACGCATTCATACAGAGAACAACTGGTTCACCTTGGGTGGACTGCGCGCGAGGGAGGATGAGAGTGTGTATGCGTGTTTCAATGTGTTCAACGCATATTACAGTGTGTGGTGGTATGCATGTCTGTGACTGCGTGTGCATGTGTCCTTTTATCTACAAAAGTGTGTGTGGGTGTGTGTGTGTGTGTGTGTGTGTGTGTGTGTGTGTGTGTGTGTGTGTGCGTGTGTGCGTGTGTGCCTGCGTGCGTGCGTGTGTGGCATTCCTCTAGGACTTGGATGGATGAGGTGTGATGCTGGTATTATCCCCCCGGCGACTGAGGACCAGCCAAGGGAGCAGGGCAGGGACCCTCATGTCTCCCTCTCACACCATTCCTCATGCTGACTGACTGAGCGGAGGAGGCAAACGGTGACTTAACCTCATTACGACTACAAAAATAGAACAAAAAAAGGGCCACGATTTGTTTTCAATTACAGTCTCATTCAACTCTCCCCACTCAATCTACAATTTATTCTTATTGGATAAGAAATGTCCGCCTCTGCAATCGTAAATGTTTTATGGTACAAATGTGAATCAAATTTGATTTGATTATGGGCCCGGCCGTGTGTGTGTGTGTGTGTGTGTGTGTGTGTGTGCGTGTGTGAGTGTGTTTGCATGCGCAACAGAGAGACTGAGACCTTGAACACTGCTAAGCCAATAGATCCTCCATTTATAAATCAAAGTGGATGCACATGTTCTTGTTTTCCTCGTCCTCATAAAGCATATCACACGTTTGACTCCGGGAGGATGCTGTAATCTCCGTGCAAGTCATTCTTCCTGTGACGGCTTAATGTTTGTATGTCTGTTTTCACTAAGCTAAATGCTTGTAATAATGTGCCTGCTGCAGGGCCAGGGGTTAGTGAAGTTGTTGTAGAAAGGATGGTGGTGGATGGGAGGGAGGGGGAGGCTCATTTCTCTGCACCATAATTCAGGCCATGCACACACACACACACACACACACACACACACACACACACACACACACACACACACACACACACACACAGTAACAGACGTGAATGTTAACAGGTGTCGTAGTAGTTAGGTCTAATCATTATTTCAATCACTGAAGACCTTGTGCGTGCCTATTGACCTAGTGTCTGTGTATGTTAAACAAAGTGCCTGCATGTGTGTGTGTGTGTGTGTGTGCGTGTGTGTGTGTGTGCATGTGTGCATATTTAGGAAATTATTTAATGTGGTGTGGTGTGCTTGCACACACGCACGCACGCACGCACGCACACACACACACACACACACACACACACACTGCACACACACACACACACACACACACACACACACACACACACACACACACACACACACACACACACACACACACACACACTTTCTCTCTCTCTCTCTCTCTCTCTCTCTCTCTCTCTCTCTCTGTCACCATCTCTCTCCCTCCCTCTCATGCACGCACAGCGGGTCATCGGCCATATCTATTTCCAACACTCCAAGCAGGCATTAGATTTTCAGCAGAATGACAGTATGTGTAATGACAGCATTAAAGCTTGTTCTGCATATATAGAGTTTCAAGGAAAATGAAGACAGATGCCTATACACGTCCTTCACTGGCCTTACACGTCAACAGAAATAAGGCAAAAAACACATTCCTGGTGGCTGCGCTAGCCATGTCTGTGTGTGTGTTCTGCCTCAGCACTCCAAGGGCCTAAATAACAGGCGATGGTGGATGCCTGACTCCGCACCGAGGTTCCTTGCCATCGTCAGTCGGTAATGTGAGTAATGAGCTTTGTCAGACGCTGGCGGATGACTGACGTTTTCCACCGCAGACGAACCTCCCTTAGTGCTGACGGCTACATGCTAACGACAGCTCCATGCGAATGGTAGCATATCTGACATGGCCCCTGAAGAGGGAGGTGATGAGATGATTGGCTGATACTATGATATAGGTGTGATACACCCACTTTCTCAGCTCATGGTCAGGGCCTGTTGGAATACCGATATGGTACTGTTATGGTTTACTGTATGTTTATAGCATGGTTACAGTGGGAAGGCCCATGCACCATACTTTGAAGCCTGAATGCGCCTGAATTTTTGTAATTGATCATTTGAATTGGGTTATGCACACACAGCCCTGAAGGCGATGATGATGGATCTGCAGTATAGTAGCCTACAACCTACTTTCCCAGGCCATATTGGAATATTCGTATGATGAAATCAACACCTCAATTTGATGCTTGAAAAATAAAAGCTTTTGGCTTTGAATTTCTGTAACGGTTTTGAAAGGCTGAAATTAATGCGAGTACAAATTTATGCCCACAGAGATTCTCCGTGGGCATGGATATGTATACTCGCATTAAAGTTATTCAGGAGCAAGAATACAGCATCCATTTTGTGACACTAGCTGCCATGCAGTATTGAAATAAAATGAAACATAACATAGGCCTACTTAACAAGGGAATATTGGTTAAATTATGGTGTGAATATTTAACCCCAAAATGTAGTGTACAGGGATTTTCTTTTTGTGTGAGTTGAATATGGTCATTCATTTTCTGTTGACTATATGCTCATATAGGGGGAGCTGTGGGGGAAAAGCATGTTAACAATAGTTCCAGGAAGTGAGGTACCAGGAACAGCAATAAAAGTGCAGGAAGTGAGGCAGCCAGGCAGCATTTTAGGTATCAAAAAGAATGTTTGGTGGAGGTTCGTCAGAGACTCTTTTAAGGCCAATACTTAACCAGAATCAGAACTTGTTAAACCATGAGTAGTTTGACCGATGAACTTTGTGAAGGGGAAGAAAGGAAGTTTGGTCAGACATTTCTGACCGTTTAAGCTCTGAATCCATTCAGAGCTTTTGGACAAAGGGGAACCTGTGGCATCCTGATTCTTGACATAAAGGTCGGGTGAGTAATAGTTCCATATTTTTTTTGCTTTTCATTCGTTGCCTTTTTATTTCATACATTCAGGGATTACTTGATTTTCGGAAAATATAGAAGATAGAACAGTGATTATTTTGTACAAGGTCAAATCAGATAAAGAATATTGCTATAAAGTAATTTTAAAGGCAATTAAATTGGTAGGTGGATGGATGGATGGATGGATGGACAGACAGATAGAAGGACGGAATAATAGTACATATCATCCATAATTTATGTGACATATAATCGCAGCCCACCAAAAATTGTACTAGTTGGACTACACAAAATAAATCAGTGCACATCACGTCGTATATGTTCATATGTTAACCTTTTATCATAGTTACTCAATGATAACTAACAAATGTGTTTTTTGAGTATAGGCCTACCATAGTTTGAATGTGTGAAGGGACAATTAACCTTAGCCTCCCTATTCTGGACATGTCACAATCATTACACGAAAAAAGGTGAATATTTGAACGGAAATAACAGTGAGCTTGTACAGTAGATCAGCTATTTTGACATTGTCTTTCTCTTATATGACTTTCTTTTCTCATTTTTTTTATTCTCCACGATTAAAACATTGGGAGCTTTTATACAAAATTATTTCACCCACTTTTTGACACCTACTTCTGATGACAATAAACTGGTTGTTCCCGAGTGGAGGCTAAAGACAAAAGGTGTTTTGCCAAATTAACCTTTAGCTATTCTGGGAATGAACATTTGGCAAAAACAGACCAACATTCTGTGAAAATAGCAGATCTACAATGCATTAAATTGTGACTCATTGTAGGGATGAAGTAGACATGGGGGACTGCGGTCAATCAAGTAAATAGGGTTTAAGTGGTCAAATGCCATCTTGGCAAATAGTTTTATCGAAAGGACTTTCCATAGAAACAATTAACAATTTTCAAATGTTATTGTTTGATTCCGTCAGTGTTTTCATTTCTCACTGCACTTGATTTAAATCAATAACTAAAACTGATATGGGTTGCTGTAAACGTGGTTGTTTGAGATTATAGAAGACAGCTAAAATTGCTCAGCATTTTCTGGGATCCAAATTACAAATTTTATCCCTCACCACACTGTGTTCTAGCCTGATGAAAACATATATTATTATTTTCTATGCTCGTCATGTGGTGAGCCATCAGACATGCGCCCATTAGCCTGTTAGTGTTGGGTATGATCCACAAGAAACTCTGACACGAAAACAGTTTAACAGAGACTTATCCACACCCCATGAGATTTTGTCTCTTAAACTAATTAAGTTTCAGCCTGAGTGACAACTCGGGCGTTGTGCATCTAGAAAATTAAATAGGCTAGTGTAAATGTTTTCCTATTTGTTTTTATGGTGAGTGATTGTTTCCTTCATTGGGCTGATTGAGTGGAAATATAAAGGGAACAAGCCAAACAAACAAAAACAGCATTAAAGTGCTGTGTTTTAAAGAACACACCCTCCGTGTTCCTGACACATTAAGGAAACCTTGCGGCAACTCGTAAAATAAAACAACATCTTTTTCTCTTGGTCATAAAATAAAACAACGTTGGCTCCCTTTGCCAAAAAAAATGAACACACACACACACACACACACACACACACACACACACACACACAGGCAGCACTTTTTCCCCTGTTTTTCTCTAAAAAGAATGATTGTAAATGTGTAATTAGATTAATAAAATAGTCCTGGATTGTAAATCATTGCCCCTGTGGAAGCCTGATTGTATTGTGCGTGCGTGTTATGTATGTGCATACTATATGGTTTAGAATATTACAAAAATGGTAACAAAGGCTGAATGTTTCCTAAACCTCAGGGTATGGCTCTGAGAGCATTATACCTCTCGACGTGATTACTTAGCTAGCAGGGGTTGGGGTGGGGTGTTGGTGTATTCAGGCTATGGTGTATTGTGCGGTGCCAGATTCTGCTGTAATAAAGGCATTAAAAGCTCCTCATTAAACTATTTTGGGCACAGGGGTTGGTGTGGTGGGGTATGAGGGGTTTGGAGGGGGCATAAACATTAAGATGCTGCAGCATTAAGATGCTGGCTGCCAATGGTTCTGTGCCAAGGCACCTCTATGTCGCTGGTGCCTACAGGGATGTAATTGTTAACACATGTCTATTAATATGACTTTAGGAGACCTGTACAGTCAATGGATTAGAGAGGGAGAGTAGGGAAAGACTGAAAGAATTGAACATAATAATAATTTTCAAAAACATTTGTAAAACCAAGGGTTGATGTACAGTGTGACCCTATATACTTAACTACCTTGCATTTATAGTGTTTAACACCCTGAGAGAAAGAACAATAGGCATTTTCTTCCACAGTTACAGTATGTGAAGTGGGACTTTTTAGGGCAATTGCACTAAATCAATCATGTTAGTACCTGCATTAAAAACATTATTTTTCATTAACTGTCAGTCATAAGAGCAATTCTTGAATTTAAACTAATTTAAGAAATGTTATCTTGGAGATATGAGTGACGTAAGTAATGACTACTGTAAGTCATGGGTATCTCTGGCAGACGAAACAGTGGAAACAGATTGTGTAACATCTGAGACGGCTGCTGATAATGATGATGATGGGGGAAAAGAGCTGGCACGGAATGGGCAGCCATGCCAGGCTCCCCATGGCAACCCCTCATGTTTATGTTAAATGTGGGATAATGTAGCAGCGCCAGAGCTCTGATGTGGTGTGATGGTAATTATGTCACTGCACTGAAAAACGGTTTCTGGGCTGGGGGAAAGACTGTGTGTGTGTGTGTGTGTGTGTGTGTGTGTGTGTGTGTGTGTGTGTGTGTGTGTGTGTGTGTGTGTGTGTGTGTGTGTGTGTGTGTGTGTGTGTGTGTGTGTGTGTGTGTGTGTGTGTGTGTGTGTGTGTGAGAGAGAGAGTGCGGAGAGACAGCGAGGCGAAAGACAGGAGAAAGACAGGGATAAAGAGAGGGAGGCTCTTTGAGATCAACAGCAACAAACTCTGATGAAAGGGCTTGGCCACGGTCTGAAATGCCTCATTTGATGAATAAATTTAGACGGGCGTTAAGAAAAACTCCTGCGGTGGCGACAGCAGATATATTTTATGAGGTTGTAACTCAAATTAGATAAACAAATGGCAGAAATCAAATTACTGGCCTGCCTTTGGCACTGGACTGGCATTCAATTCAACAAGGTCAATTTAACCATGGTGAGATTTTCAGTGTCTACAATACATGCCTCAAAATGCGAAGCCAACAGCTAATTATCATCAAGCATCTACCCTTATTCTCTCCCAAACGATAAGTCAAACTGAATAGAGATAATGTAACACAACTGCTGTAACTCTCATGCAATTGAATGTCTCGTTGCTTATCTGCTCTGTTACAGTTTACAGTAAAAGGCAAATGATTGTTTGTAATTTTCTCACAGGGGTTCACACAACAGGGTAAAAAACGATTTATTGCTGCCTACATGCAAGACATGAAGTTGGAGCACTGGTGGCTTCTTCTGTATGAACTCAACATGAAGCTCTTATGAACTCAACATGAAGCTCTTATGAACTCAACATGAAGTCCTAGTCAGTTATAAATATTCATTGTCATTTCTACAACATTAAGACAATACACATCATACAACCATGTCCTATAAATAAACAAATCGTAATAGGGATCCAGTGGAATTTAATAGATCAAGATGTTCACCAATAATATGAATGAAACAACTCCCTGCAATGCAATACGTTCCGTGTGTGTGTGTGTGTGTGTGTGTGTGTGTGTGTGTGTGTCTGCGTGCGTGCGTGCGCAACTGTATTCCTGTTCTTCTGTAAGATATATTTTATTGATATAGATACATATTTTCTGTGTGTTTGTGTGATCGTGCATGTACCGTTATGTGTGTACTAAGGCCCTGCAGTCACATGCACTGCAGTCATATCCAGTCAGATCTGATTAAAATCTGATTTACTGTATTTCTCAAATCTGATCTTTTGGCCCGATCATTCACACTGCATGACCAGATCGGATCTGTCACAATGTGTGTTCAAACTGTCAGCCAAATCCAGCCTGCTGTGCCACATCCAGATTGGAATACGATTTGTTTAAATATGTCTAAACACAAACAAGTCACATGCAAATCCAATATAGATCAGGTTACTCATGCGTTCAGACTGAGACAGATCTCTTGAAATCAACCACCCCTGAATGTGGCTCAAGTCGCATTTGTAAAAATTGGATTCCATGTGAATTATTTATGTTTAGACTTATTTAAACAAATCAGATTCAAATCTGGATGTGGCACAGCTCTGATTCAGACTGGATTTGGCTGCCAGTATATAACTGGGGCCTAAGTGAGTTAGATTAATTTGGAGGGGACAGGTCATGAAAATATTTCATGTAGCCTACAGCATTCTTTATAAACTTGAGGCCAAGTCATAAAGTCAACCTGTGTCCTGTGTGTGTGTGTGTGTGTGTGTGTGTGTGTGTGTGTGTGTGTGTGTGTGTGTGTGTGTGTGTGTGTGTGTGTGTGTGTGTGTGTGCGTGCGTGCGTGCGTGCGTGCGTGCGTGCGTGCGTGCGTGCGTGCGTGTGTGTGTGTGGGGGGGGGGGGGGGGGGGGGTTGTGGTTGAGGGAGGGTTATGCCTGTATTTGTGTCTGCGTTCATGGCTGCATGTGTGTTTC
>NC_137869.1:34698331-34753331 GCF_963924005.1 Protomyctophum bolini | reverse complement strand
AAACCGCCGCACATAGAGTGAGCTGCCAGGGGAAATAGAGCTAGGAGGCAGGTGAGACAGGGAGCTATTGTTTCTCTACGTTTCTCCCCATACAGGTGGGACTCCTCAAAGCTGGGAGCACAGACCTCTGTTCAGATGGACGAGAGGGACACTCTCCAAGAACATTAAGAGGGTTTGGCATGAGGTTGACAGGGCAGAGACAAGGAGCCAAGTCTGGAGGAAATGGTAATGATGGAGGAGGGACTCAAGTGCAGTAGTCACTCTGAGAGATGATAGCCCTGCTCTCTCAGGTCTCCGGACATATTGCTGCACACAGAGAAACAGCTGTGTTGAAATGACATGACAGCCGTAGCTATATTTATATGGTTCAATAATCACTACAGCTCAATGCTGACCTACTGGAGAGAGAGAGAGAGAGAGAGAGAGAGAGAGAGAGAGAGAGTGCTGGGTGTTTAAAAGGGAAATGATGATGTAGATAATTTAATCAAAACTCCAACATCTTCGTTACTAATGTTGAGGGTGGAGAAATGTAAAGGAAAGCAAGTGTGAGGAAGACACTGGGGGATGAGAAGGGAGTGTGTATGAGCGATAAAAAGAAACAGTGTGCGTGATGTCAAGCCGCTGGTTAGTGCTGCCTGCAAACTGACTGCAGATGGCAGGACGAGAGGTCAGGGATGGAAATTAAAGAACAAATTCAGAACAGCAGCAGGGGGAAGACATGCTCTGGCCGAGACGGGGAAGAAGGGCTGAGGGGTCGACGCAGACCAAGCATATGGGCTTTTTAAACAGCAATTAGACGCGGCCCCAGCTTCTAGCCCAGAGCCACGGGGACGGGTTGACCCCTAATCATCCTCAATTTCTCCGGACCCCTCTGACTCTCTGATATGCGTCTACTCAGATTGGCTGTTTATTTTTCACAGCACTTCCTGTTTGACTGAGCATGCGCTGCACGTCTATATGGATAACAGGGAGGGCAAAGGTGACGCACACACTTGCTACATGCAATAAAGCAGCCCTCCCTCCCATCTATTAGCCAATCTCTCATAAATTGCCCAATTCTTACATTATAAGAAGGCGTACATAATTGTTAATGCCTGTTACTGTTTTTACAGGTTTCTTTTCATATACACATTACAGGTTTTGAGGTGGACATTTGGAATAGTTTTTCAAAACAAATTTCTAAAGTTATTGTTCCAATTGTCCCATATCATGTGGGTCATGCCCAAAAACTGTATTCTCTTTAATTAAGTTGATCACAAGTGACTTTAGATTGATGTCCAGTTACTGTAGGACATTTGACCAAACGGAGTGTGAGGGAACTTTCCATGGGACTTATGGGACACACCCCAGCAGCACGCGTGGGCGGCAAATCTGACATGTTGAACTCCTGAACCGAGCGCAGTCATCGGAACTCTACCCCCACTTACGCCACCCCTTCTTAAAGGAGAGTTATAGTTCTCCCACCTCTAACCCTTATGTATCCCTGAAGGTCCTCTCAATAATGAGGCCTTTGGTCCTTGGCAATCAGGGACCCAAGGCTGTCCCATCCTGGCCTGCCCTTGTCTGACACTGCAGCAAACATGCTTTAAATGGCCAGCCAGCCAGCCAGCCAGTCTCTCACTGCCATCTGGCCCGCATGCCTGGTCCTGTCTCCACTCTGCCCTGGATTTATGCCCTTCTGAGGTGTTTCGCCTTTTAACTCACATATAATTGGCCCCCAGATGCGAAAAAGATGTGGAGGCCAGTTTTTATTAGTTGCCAAGCAGGGGTCATTGTTTTTGCATTGCTTTGACTCCTCAGTGCTGCCAGGGTTATACATTGACCAGTTTCATCAATCGATTGTAAAACTTTGAGGAGCACTATCAAAGTTGCAGATAATGATTTCTTTTTTAGGAAGTTGTTTGTATGGTAAAGAGAGCTGTAAAATGAAAGCGTTTGGATTCTGCCCTTTCCAGCAGAGTCCTAAAACACCTTCTGTCTTGTTTCCTGACCATAGACCACCACGAACCTGCACCATCATGGATAACCAGACATGACCTGCCACCTGTCAATTTGTGTGAGTTAATAGGCGATATTCATAAGAAAATAGCACAAAACACACCCATGCATTTCTGTTGAGGAAAGCTAAATAGTATTTCTCTTGGCATTCGGTGCGGTTGAATAAGACTTCTGAACTTATTTCAAAGTTATAACCTGTATTAAATTGTGGGACACGGAATGTATTGAAAGAAGTACGAAATAAATACTGTAAAAAATAGACACCCATAGAAATTAAATAAAAGTGTATGGCAAAAGAAGTGTTAAAAAAAAAGAAAAAAGAATGTATGCCTCCAATTTATCTTTCCTCATATTTCTACAATAACACAAATGCATTAGCAAGCTTAAATACACCAATTATGCCACAAACCTTCTGCTTGAAGAAAAATAAGATTCAAATACTAAGTGGGCTTTCTACTGCAATGTTTATGGGGGAATTTAAATGCTCTGCCTTAGTAACTTAGTATAACCACTTAAGCTTTTACAGTGCATGCTTTTCCATGCCTCCTCGTAGCATGAATCTACTTTCCCTCAAAACATTGGTAGTCTAGTTACTAGTTAGTTACTATAGTACAGGCCAGGGACATGATGCATCACACCAGGAACCCCTATTGGAAACAATTTCCGTCGAGAACTCCCCACGGGCCCCACCTAAAACGATTTTAGTCAGCATTATTAGCGTGGTTCCTTTTTACCAACCTCAACAAATGAAATAATGGTGAAAAAACATTCACAGATCACTGGGATCCCTCTTTGGGAAAATGCTGTAGATGTTAATTTAGAGTCTTGTCACTCTAAATTAAGTGTCTATTCTGAATGACTTTTCTTGTCAGACATTTGAATGCTGAAAGCTAAGATTTTTGTTTTGTTTTGCAAAACTAGTCCGAGTTATGAGTAATGAAGTGAGTAGTGATCTTTGACATCTATTTATCCCCTATACTTTGCTGAGTGTCATTTAAATTTCATGCTTCTTTAACAGAGAGCGGTTCATTAATTAACCTCTGACCCTTATGACCCCCAGGAAATCCCTGCCAATGAGGCAAGATCTGGATAAGATGTCAGGGGGAAACAGGAAAGTATATACATTGTATATTACATTTCACATTTTGTTTAGTTATTTTCAACAGAAATATATATTATTTCTAAACATATTTGTATTATCTTTGCCTTATATGCGTAGAATAATCCAGGCAATGACGAAAGAAAGAAAGAAAGAAAGAAAGAAAGAATGAAGCGTTTTTGTCTGAAATCGAAATGAAATCACTTATTAAAATGCTCAAAGTATTACTGTTTCATAATGCTGTGCAGATTGTGCATTTGTTGTAGGCTATTAAAGAGTACAGAAATATACAGAAGTCAGGAGCTAGGACTCGGAGTCGGAGCTATAAATCTACTGTCAGATTAGAACTCAGGAGAGGGTGGGTTTTTTTAGACCGTGCTGATAAATATGCCTACAACATCGTCGTGCATATCTCCAGAAATTCCAGAATGTATGTAAAATGTACCTAAATTAAATATTTTAGGACATATTTTGGCCCCCTTTGATGTTAATATTTGTACTGACATGGCAAAATCATGTTAGATTTTGCCCATGTTTTATTTTATTTTATTCAGGCGTCATATGTGACTTCACCCGGTCTTTCACTGGGGTCCTTGACGTGGCACCGATAAACAAAGATGGCGACCATGAGAAGCGTTTGGGTGAAATAAGCCGACTACGTGAATAAATATGATGATTTTTATTCGAATCGACAAGTGAACTTAACACAGATATACATTGTTTTGCCTTGACAATCCACGGTGATTACCCCAAGGATTTTACGATGGCTGGATGGGCAGGTTTTTCCGAAGACGAGCTCCGAAAGATTCAGCAGAATGGTAAGAATGTTCTCTAACTAGGGTTAAGTAAATTACTACTACTTGTCAAACAGATTGTGTCGACGGTAACTCTGGTCAATTCACTCGTCTTTGACGATGCATATCTCTGTTTTAAACAGACCAGGCGGTGCCAGCAGCGTTAGGTCGTGGTCGGAAATCTGCTCCCACAAACCGGAGTCGGCTGCAGCGGGAGAGAGCCATGCAGTTAGCTGCCGCACAGAAGACAGGTACCGACTCGCCTGTACTAATTTCACCCGGACAGCAGCTCGCCAAGCCGCCGCCGCCCCCACAGCCCGCTGTACCTGCTGGTGCTGGAGATGCTGAAGTAGCTGTTGCCTCAAAGCCGTTGGTGGAGAAGATGATCCAAGAGCCTGTCAATCATGTTTCTGCTGCAAAGGACGACTCTGTACCTGTTGAATTGGAAAAACAGGAGGTGGAATTGTTAGTAAGTTTTCGGTATTAAACACTAGCTTAGTCTTTAATTACTTTTAATTTGCTAGTGCTTGTGTACTCATTTTATACATTTTTTCCCCTATTAATACAGAAGTCCAATACCAACTGTCCCCATTTTTTTGTGGGCTATAAAAGCACAAAACTTGATTTTCTGACACAATGATAGCATAGGTAGCACGGCAGAGACACCATGGGATAATAATTATCACCATAGATGCACTTTTAATTTTGTTCATTTGCATACACACCTCACACTATTGTTATAATACCCCATATTCCAGTCTTGATCAATCCCAGTTTTTTAAATTTTCGTTTTGTTTTTGTTTTGCTAATAATTAACGTATGAAATACAATAACTCATTAATATTATTATAATTAAAATAGTTTGAAATAACAGTATCTTTGTTGTCCCATCATAGACGAGAAAAGACTCGAATAGAGCAGCTCCAGCAAGAGCAGAAAACGATGGAAGAGAGGAACAGACGTAAAAAGGCTCTTATTACAAAAACTATAGCCGAAAAGTAAGTACGGGTTTCATTACATGCTTATTATTGGACCTCGTATTTAAACACAAACGATGTCATTGATTAAACTTCACTGATGTCACTGATATAATAATGTTTCTGCGTTTAGAAAATTGCTAGCAACGGATGATGCTTTGTTCTCAGGTCCAAGCAGACTCGGGCAGAGGCTGTGAAGCTGCAGAGAATCCAGAAGGAGCTCCAGACTCTTGATGACATGGTGTCCAATGACATCGGCATCCTGCGAGGCAGAATAGAGCAAGCCAGTTGGGACTACAGCACTGCTAGGTAGGTACAGTATACAGCTTGAATAAGGAGATAAAGTGCACTTTATTAAGATTGATTGATTGCAACCTTTATTTATTCTCAAAGAGCATTGAGGTTCACCCTCGTTTGCAGTCAAGACATATACAGATATAAAACACAGAAAATAAATACGTTAATAAAAACAATGACATAGGGGGCACGGTGGTGCAGTCGGCAGCGCTGTCGCTTCACAGCTAGGTCCTGGGTTCGATTCCCGCTGTGGGCGTGTTCTCTCTGCATTATCAGTGCGTTGACGTGAGTCAACAGTCTGTCTTGAGAGTGCCCATACCCTAGGTGGGGTTGGCAAAAGGGCCTTTCTGTGTGTAGTTGGCATGTTCTCCCCGTGTCCCCTATAGTAGGTACCCTCACAAAAACATGCAGTAATCCTGGTCTCTATACTGCCACTGTCACCCCCACCTGATGGACGGGAAAGGAACTGGTTGGAATAGCGTGTAAGTTCCACGCGCTACATCCAACTGGGGAAACTACACCCTGGCAGGTGAAAAGAAGCGACTTGGACTCCTCATGCATTTAAAAAAGCATGAGGTCAGTCCGTTGAGCTCCCCAGGTTGGCTGCAGAGGGAGTGTAGCCCCCAGCATTACATTAACCAATTGACAATGGGAGAAAATCATGGGTAAAAAAACAATTGCATAGTGAGGTTGGGAGGTTTAAGATGTATACTACACTTGTTCAACCAATGGAATGATCTAAGTGCAGATCCTTCTTTCCTATCTTTCAATTAATTGCCTTGTGAAGCCCAAATCATTATTTGCGTATTTTGTCGGTTGCTGGCATTCTCTGAAATGCCTGCTGTAAGAAGAGTCTGCCTTGTCTGTAAATCTTCCACTTTCAAACTCTGGAAACACTGCCCCCTGCAGTGGGTTTTGAGTACTCGAGCAACCTGTTTTACACACAGCACACTTGTAATGCACGTGTTGTCAAATGCTTTCACTATACACTTTCATGTCCCTTCCAGATGTTCTCGGAATTTTCTTTCTTTCTCCCCCCCCATACTTTGTCTTTACCCTAGAAGGGGGTGCATACTTAGTTTAGACTAGTCATTGGTTAGACATTGGTTAAGGTTAGGTTTAGGTGTGAGGGTTTGAGATAGGTTGTAGTTAATGACTCATTAATGACTAATGACTGGTCTAACCAATGACTAGTCTAAGCCAAAAATTGTCTAAACTAAGTTCTGCACCCCTAGAAGGAAATATGAATGCTTTATATTTAAGTGATAATACTGTTTATTCTGCTAATTAGTACTAATGCATATTAGCCATAGATATTATCCTTGATGATTTTGGTAATAGGATAATAATATTGCATGTTTATGTATGTTGAATGAACATTTTGTTGAGTAACAAAAAACACTGACTAATAACAGTAGCAACAATCTCTGAATCAACGTGACGCTGTTTTCACTTTTATTGTAATCCTTATTCACACATTCACATATAGTGTGCCTCACATTGCGGTGATTGCAGTTTCACTGTGATTGTGGGAGCTTAATAGAGTGGGAGACCCAATGAAACACCCCAAAATCTGGCGTCGGAATGAAACTTAACATACCGGTACATGAGGGTTCCTCTTAACGGGTGGCTTAAGGTTAAGGTGGCTATAACTGAAAAGTTGCTGCTGTGCCATTGGGCTGTTTCCAAGTGACACAAGAAGATCTATTTTCAAAAATACCATTTCCATGTTCAGACATGGAATTAGGTTCTCTATCAAAACTCGGTCTAACCAGACTTTTGGACTCATTTATCCCTAATTTCCACCCTGAATATCCTGCTCAGCTCAATGTCTCGCTCTCTCTCCTCTCAGACATGCTTAATGCTTGACTTACATGACATGAAATAGAATAGAGATGGAAAATCTGCTCACTGTGCTGTCAAATGAAACCCTGTAAAATGAAACATTGTTAGCAACACCAGCCTTTCCTTGCTGACATTAAGATATAACATGCCAGAGTGGCATGTTCTTCTTTTTTAACATTAGGCTATTGCTCGTAGGTTTCGCACCATTCTCCCTGACCCTCTTGTCCATTATCTTTTCTATCCTTTTTTTATTTTTTTAAGATATTTTTTACTTTTATTGGTTTTTTGAAGGGACAGACAGTAGGCTGACAGGAAACGGGAGGCCGTGTCGGGCTCGGGAGTCGAACCCGCGGCACACTGCGACTGGATTACCAGTCGGGTGCCCAGACGGTTACGCCACCGCCTGGGCCATCTTTTCTATCCTTGTCTCAATGTCTTCTGTGCACAGAAAGCGCTATGAGAAGGCGGAGGCTGAGTATGTGGTAGCTAAGCTGGACCTCCACAAGAAGACAGAGGTCAAGGAGCAGCTGACGGAGCACCTGTGTGCCATCATCCAGCAGAATGAGCTTCGCAAGGCCAACAAGCTGGAGGAGCTGATGCGGCAACTGCAGACCACCGAGGAGGAGGAGGTGGTGGTGGTGGTGGTGGGGAGCCCAACACAGGACGAGCAGAAGAATGGGAAGCGTGTCCAGAACCATGGGGAGACATTGGTGTGTTCTAGCCCTGAACAGGCGTCCACATTGGCGGGACAGACTGCCAAGCAGGGGGTGGAAGATTCCACCATCCATCAAGACCGCCCCCCAGTGACTGAACCTACGGTTGGCGACCAGGACTGTAAGACGCTTGACAACTCCCCGAGTCTAGAGCAGAGTGAGAGCGAAGCTTCAGCTTCTGCCTCCTGATTGGTGCTCTGGAGAGGTGAATGTATATTATCTGAAGAGATGATTGGCATTTCTAGATTGTCAGTGGCCGTTTACATTCAGGGATTTGTCCCTTATTATTTAACACTAATGTAGATATTGTTGCAATACATTTAACGGCCTTGTGTACTGTATCCTTAGAGACTTCATAAGCAGTCATTCATTCACGCTGACATGTCTGGCCGTTGCAGAGTGAATTACAATTGTATTTTGTTACCGCCTGTCTTGGTTATTTGGTTTTTATGTGGCTGCTTCTAAAAAATCTTTTCTCTCAAGCTCTTCAAACATGTGGCTTTACATCGTATGTGAATTATCTCTTCTCAAAGCAAAAGGTTGAACTCAAAGGGCGACTGTTTTCGATTGCTCTGTCTGTGTGACAAGAATGAAAGATGGCTCGTGTTTACTTCCCGGAAAAGCCCATTTTCAGCGAGCAGATGGAGGGGAGGATTAATCTATTTATGTTATGAACATAAAGCCATGCATTTTATGTTGTAGATCAACGCATTAGCTATAGGGTTGGGGTAGTATTTCACAAAGCTAATTCAGTCGAGTTGAAGAGCAGTGTCTGCAACGGGCCTCCTAAAATGGTAAGGTGATCGCTTGTAATGTATGGATGTAGTTTACATTGGCCCTCTGTATGGATTTCTACATTTACATATTTGTATGGCCTTCAGGGATTTTTATTCACTTGCACACTGCATATTGAATAATCTGTCCAAACTAATATGACAATCTAACATGAATATTCAGCATTATATGTTGTGTATTAAAGATGATAGTTTATTTTGTTAAACTTTCTATTAGTGATTAATTAATTGGAGAGTGAGGGTGGTGTTATCTATAAATGGGAAAATATACTGTATATTTTTTAAGATTATTTTTTTGTTATACTCCATAAGGCATGTCTATTTAATAAAATAAAAAAAATCTACTTAAGAACATGTTTTATTTTCCAGTGCCATTCACAATACACATTTATATTAAGAAAAATGAACGAAATGATGTAATCATCTTGACTTCTTGAGCATGCCTTTGAAACTTTGTTTGTAACTATAGGTATCATGGTGAAACAGATTCCCTGAAGCTTGTGGTCCATAGAAGGAATTTACTGAGAATACTTCACAAACTCCCATCGCTTTTTCAAGCCATTTTAAAGTGCAGTGAGTGTTTCTGTAAACCGCTTTGAGATTTTACAGCGTTCTGGTCACATCTGGCCGTCTGAATGAGAGCCCATAAAACGAGCTCTTTTAATTAGTGAGGGAGTAGTGACTGACCACCGCATGTCCCAGGCACCTCCAAGGTCAAGTTTTAAGTGCGTTTGATATCCTGCCTATAACTGATGTGAATATTTCAGTGAATTCAGCCATATAGGCCTTTTGTGGACATTATCGAAATACAGGCCTATTATGCGGTAGATAAGTCTTGCCGTCTTTTAGCCTCAGAATTCGGTTTTGATGATGGGAAGAATAATTGTCACGGGCCCTTGGGATAATTCAGCTCTCCAGGGGGCCTCCTTGTGAAAAGAAATATGCTCTTGATTATCTCAGAAAAGATACAGACGCAGTGGAGATTATGCATCTATACGGCATGAATTGGTTACTTTGAAAATACATTTCCATTTATGTTTCTGCGAGGCACTGGGCCCAACTTCAGAGAGCGGTGGGTTTTTAAAGCACGCGTGATTTATGTGGCGCTAGCGTCCCTCGACAGGTCGAGAAAGGCCCTGTAACCTGAGAACCCAAGACCGAAAAAACTAAAAGATCAACTTTTACTGAAAATCTTACACATCTGGCATGCTTATACGTTTACGTTATTGAATATTGACCCATGTCAACTGGCCACACTTGTGAACAAAGCAAACTGCGGCCCAAATTGCCCAATTGCAATTAATCGAGTCGGTATGTTTACCGTAGACTAATCTGTAATTAGGTCTATGTATCCCATTATAAGTGTTGAGCTGCTATATGGGTGATATGTATAGGCTAATTTGGATTTCTTTCGTCTGAATTGCCTGTCGTCAGTGTCTTATAAGAAAAACAAATGTATTTCCAAAAATCCAATCCAATTAAAATGTTGAGTGGAAACTCACATAACTTTAGGCTATATCAATTTATTCAATTAGGCCTACATTATGTTTTACAGCGGAATACGCGCTTATCCGTAAAGATGTAAAGGACTGGCGTGATAACTTTCGTTGGAAGATATAGAAACCAGGATCCGGTAAACTCCAAGTCATCGTACCCAGATGTTAATTTATTTATTTCGAAGATGACTGTATCTTCTACGTTCTTCAGAGAATAAATTGTATTGTATAAACATTCGTAACGGGACTCGGGACATAATTATGTCCATTAGCCATTTACAGTAAGCGTCCCTATCCCAAGTGATCAACATAAAAATCGCTCAAATCTACAAATGGTCTTAATTAATTGTCTAATTAAATGCCCCTGCCAAATGCGCAGGGAAGTCAAAAATCGGCGCATTTAATGGGAACTCTAAGTTGAAGCTAATGTGTTTTCTTTCTGTGTTGATTCAGTGGGTGTATTAGCTCAGTCCTCGTCTTGCCCCAGGGTTGATCACTAACGCCGCCGTGTGTCCCGCCTGTAGAGCCGCTGTCCAGTGACCCTTGGTGCTGATTGGGGTAGCACGTTGGCCCCTGTCCTGTTTTATTTCCCTAATTGGGAGTAAATGGCCTCCTTGTTGACTCTTTACATCCTGTGCAGGAAACCATATGTTGCCGACACACTCCCCCCATTCCTCCTGATTGCAGCGACTGGGGAATTCTCATCGTACGACCTGTTGAGCTGCAAATCTTTCGCACGGACTCAGGGCTGATTACAACTTTCAATAGGGGTCTTCAGTCTTCTGTCAAAGTAAAATAGCAAATCAGAGACTATTTTCGTCAAGCAAAAAAATACTCACATTTGGCATTTGCATTTTTACAGTTATTTGGCATATTGAGGCAATATAAGGTTGTCTACAGCAAATGTGCATGATAATGTTCCACTTAGCCTAGCCGGCGGGTTGCGTGGATTGATGGCCATGTCGATGCTTTATGAGTGCCACTCTGTCCCTTCTTCAATATAGTTTATGGCTCCTTTTTTGATAGTCTGCTTGGGCTGTTGCCTGCACGTCTATTGTTGCAGTGCTCAACACAGAGTTGAACGCTAATTGTAAACGGGCTGTGGTGTTCCGAACATAAAAAGCAATCTGCTCCTGATTAAACAACACGCAGAGTTTACAAAGCAGTGCGCGTGTGAAATTAATTCAGCTCCGCTGATTCTGATTAGAAACCTAACCGCTGCTTTTGCTTTCACAGGGGAAATGGGGACAGTAATATCATTGGTGTACACTGCAGTATACTCTATACTGACTGACTAGCAACCACTTTCTCTAAGCTTGAGTGGGCGGTGGATGGATCATATAATGAGTTGTGTAGCTGGCCTGGCATGCATATTGAACAGAGGTGTGAGCTGCAGGTCTCATCAGAGCTTTCTTTTTTTAGCCTGTTTGTTTCAAGTTGTGATTTCAGTTAGAAATCTGTCTGTTAGTCTGGCGAGTGACACCATTAATTCGTTATCCATAATTATAACAGTCAATACTGTAATTTCCCATTAAACATTTGCTGTTATCATTATCAGTTATTTCAGTTCGTAAAAACAACAAAAACAACTATCTACTCACATAAAAATAAAATAAACAAACTGTAGCCGATTTTGAATTGTAATTGGTGTCTAGCAGGTTTCTAATTTAGCATGCGCGCGTTCTACACTTTATAATGTCTGCATATGGATGCACGATAGATGTAAAACATAAATCCAACACTAACACCATTATGCAGGATTATTTACATCATAATATTTTTTAATACCTATATCATTTTAATATCAAACTATAACGACCTATGGCTTGCTAACTATATGTATATACTAATCAGCTTTGGGGTCAACGCATTTCTGTTATGGCACTAAAGGAGGTGGTCATGACTCATGATGCTGTTTTGTAGCAAACCTTGTGGGAATGTGGGACTATACTAAAACTCTGGAATCAATATGATCAAAAAGGTATTACTGGCCCATTAAGCTTTAACCACAAAACGGTGCATATAAGCCTATATAGGCCTATACCTTTCAGTTGCTGTAAACAATGTATATATAAAGATGCAGTGAACTTTTGTTTTTCAGTGCTTTATACTGCAGTGCTTTTACTTTTAGGCCTGCATGCATGAATGCAGATATCTGTATAATAGCCTATAGCCCGCTGTCCGCCGCGTTAAATGTGTTGCTCGTGGCTTCAAACAATGCAGTGAAACGCAGCACAATTGTTCATTATCTATTATTCTATAGCCAGCAGTATCTTTATGATTGGGCGCGCGGGGCATTTGATTACCGTACTCACGTGGGTTTTGCAACGCATATAGTGATTACAGACGTGAAACGTTGGTGACACTTCACTGTGACAGCATTTGACTTTTGACAGCGTCTTTTGTGCAGCTGTCTTGTGAACTAAAACATTTGAACATGCCCGTTATGTTTCATGTTGTCAACCCAAACAAACCATATGAAGCTAGATTATATAATTGCTACTGCATGAGACTGGGACTGTCATGGGTTGTTTCGGTCGTGAATCGTCGCCATAATGATCGGACGTCCCACATAGCCCACTTCGTTTCGCTGCATTTTAAATCTCAGTGTTGCTGTTATAGAATAGAACCGAATAAAATCGGGAAAGAAAATAACTTACTTTAGGCTGATTAAATTAACTAAATTCAAACCTTAAATCAAGAAAAGCCTGCGACAATCTATGGGCCTGGTCTGGATTTTAGGCTCTATCTCTGCACGGGGGACACACGAGCACGAACCTGTCTGGCTATATCTCTGCACGGGGGACACACGAGCACGACTCTACTGTATAGTTTTGGGTCCAACTCCAAGTCTTTCCTTGTTTTTTACGCTCCTCGTGAATAACGCTTCAAGACATATTGACTCCACCAAAGGTCAGGTCAAATGCAGCATGACACTTTGCATGTGGACTAGCTTTGACATTCCCATGCGACACGGACAACATTTTTGCACGCAGTCGGTGCAAATAGGTCACTTTCCTATCGAATTCTGCACAAAGAATAGTGGGGCCTGCCGTCTGCAGAAGACTTTGAGGCTGAGACTTGGGGAGGCTTTTTGCCCTGGCACCGGAATGGGCTTGTAGGCAGGAAAAGAGAATCTGGGGGAAAACTAATGATGAAAAAGTCTACTCTATCCCTGCGCCTTCATTAAATACATGGAAAGAACGAGAGAAGCACATCTGGATTCAATCCGCGTCCCTTTGATGGCATCAAGTGTTCTTTTCCCAGATCAGGGGCTGGAAGCTACGGGATGTCTATGGCAGCTTGGAGCCGAAAGTCTACTCTTGCCATCTGAACACATGGACCCCCTCCCGCTCCCTTCACCCTCCCTCCATGCCTCCATTCCTTCACCCCGCCCCCTGCCTATCCTATCCCCCCCGTAAAGACGCACTATGATTGCGCACGAGAAGACGGTCCAGCTAAACCCCACGCCTTAAATCCGTCCGTGTGTCAAACTGTTAGTGTACCTATATCTATCATACCAGGAACATGTCATCAAATGGGTTGATTAAAACAAGAAATCATCTCGTCACCTTTTGTACTGTTTACAGCACAGACTGGTCTTTTTAAAATGCGGTTACATGCAAAACCCATGCTATACGCATAGCATATACGCTGTGCGCCTATTTATGCATGCCAAATTTCGCCGATATTTTTATTTAGTCCACCCCCCAGGACACTTAAACTCTCCTTATTGGAATCATTAACATACAGTGATAATTACAACTCTTATGGCCTCTTCTGGCAGACTGACTGCTTGCTATTTCCTAGAGAGATTCAGTAGGTTAGAGGGAGAAAAAAAATACCCCTAATCAGGGTGTTGATGTTGGTGATGGCGTTGGGTCTGTTTAAGGGGAGGGGAGTTGAGGGAAGGGGGGGGGGGACTAGCTTGAGAGGATTGTAGCGCGGGGCCTGTGAAACGTCAGACACAGCACAAAGACATTGCCACGTAATTACGGGGCTCCTATTAGAGTCTGTCCGTCCACTCTCCCAGGGGTTGCGAAGTTTCATTTACTCCCCGGCTGGGCTGGTGCATGAATCCGTAGCCTGCCAACGTGTGCATGTGCCGCAGTTTGAAGTGCGAGAGAGGGAGAGGGAGAGTGGGGGAAGGGGGGAGGAAGAGAGAGAGCGAGAGAGAGGAGAGAGAGAGAGGAGAGAGAGAGAGAGAGAGAGAGAGAGAGAGAGAGAGAGAGAGAGAGAGACTACTTTTCGAGGCGGTGGTTCGGTCCTGCCTCCCAGCGCCTAGCTGCCGCTGAGCCAGCTTTACGCGCACATGAACTGTGCGCATCTGTTCGGCATCAGCAGCAGCTCTTGCTAAGCTCAGTCAGTTGCGATCGTGACTCAACCAGAGTGGGAAGTGAGAAGGGAACTCTTTTTTAGGAGACTTCTTTGAAAACGCACACAGGACGAGGGTGTTTTACGGTGATATTTTTTGTTAACGCGCACGATTGAATGGATTGGCTAGGCTTTTGATCGGGAAAAGCAGACAAGGAGACATCTTTGTTTTCCGCCTGTCTGTAGAAGTTTGTTTACCGCTCCAGCAGTCTGGATGTGAGCAGATCTTCTTTTTTTCTTCTGGGGGAAAAGCAAGATTTTCTTCGGCTGGTTTGGATGCGCTGTTCGTGCGCTCTGTATGCAAGGATATATTTGGCTCACTTATTATTGCCCCATTTCCCCCACTGTATCCTATTTGCGTCATGACTTCTAGCTATGCACATGTAATGGACAGGCAAGCAACGCTATCAAACCGCCTGGAGAGTCCGATTACATCTAATCTGGAAAACCTGCAAGCCAAAAAGAACTTCTCGGTCAGCCACCTGTTGGACCTCGAGGAGGCCGGGGAAATGGTTGGGACCCAGGCGGACGAGAGCGTCGGGGAGGCGGGGAGGAGTATGCTGGAATCCCCGGGGCTGACCAGTGGGAGCGACACAAATCAACAGGAGAGTAAGTGAGAATATATAGCAGTGAGACCATGCAGCGTTGAGAGCAATGTTTTTGTTTAAGTCCACTGATATCAACATCGTATTTCATATCAATAAAATCAATATGTAATAGGCTATACTCATTCAAATGTCTTTCAAATGTCTCACTGAAAAAGCTCTTGGTTATCAGTGAAAATACGCCTGACCTCTGAAGACAGACAGAAACAGGCCTATACAATGACAGAGTAAACACGAAACTCATTAATTTTCATGATGTTTTGGCCCGTCTCCTCCGACCTGTAGACTGGCGCGCTGTTGAAACTGCGGCGCGCGTGGAAGGAATCCTTCCTGAGTGTATGGCAATGCATCATTCCTGACGGCTTCCCTAAAAATGCCCATTAATTTACCATTAACACTTTGATGTCAGTGAGGTATGGCCATGTTGGTCGATATGGTCAGTAAAGTAACCTACAAGTGAACTTGGGGCAGTGATAAATCTAAACGCTGCCCATGAGACATCCACTTTGCATCGGTGTCACATGATGGGTAGACTAAATGTGAAATGTGTTTGTTTAGCGTTGAACTTTATTAGAAAATGTGAAAGAATGGACTGAAGTTAACTTGGATACACCCCAGTAAAAGCAAAAGAACACCGCTTGCCCACTCAAGGCGCGCCATTGAGAGAGTAAATAAACCCGTCAACTCCCGAGCGATACGCCCTCCTTCTCCTACTCAAAGAGCCATTTGGAGAGGTTGACAGAAACGTTATAGGCTTTAATGAGTGTTATTGTTATTTTACGGGTAAGATCGGGCCGGTGTGAGAAATATGCAGGAGGAAGTGGCGAGGTCACGTCGTTAATTCACGGTTATTTCGCTTGTCAAACAGTTTCAGAATATTTACGCATAATCATTTGTCATAATTAGCCGTGTCTCATAGGTCTAACAATTAAGGAATCAAATAACAACACGTCAGTAGATCTTTTTGTCGGGAGTGGAGTTACAGACCACGGGCCCATTAATCATTCCATTGAAGAAAATAAACAAATAAATAAATTAGGGCACAACATATTTAGCATTTTTAAGCTGATGCTCTATGCGGCCGGCAATATCAGAATATTTCAGAACGATCTTCTGTTTATAGTTATGCTGTAGCCTAACTTATACATATTTTTGTTGTTCAATATCACGACTGTTTTTATTTGAGGAATAGCAAGTGTGGTGCAACCATAAGTCTATATATAATTATTCAGGCTATTATTTACATTTATTTTTAAATTGAATAATGAAAAAGAATAAAACTCATCAATCAATTCTCGCAGAATTTCATCATGTTTGGGGCCAAAGATATATATAACTGCAGGCTGCATTTAGTTTAAGGCGCCTAACTTGAACTTTCACTGACAGTTTGTAATGAAGTACGCCTAATTACACCAGCTGGCAACACTTCAAGTTCGAGGATGGGAATGGCTTTGATTTGCAGTTTTATATCTCACCCTAGGCCTAATTAAAAGGTTTACATCATTACATCAATGTAAGGCAATTAAAAGAACTATAGGCCTACTGACTATACAGTATATGTATGGTTTACAAATTATGGCAGTTTTACTTATAGCAGCGAGATTTTTGTTTAATTTATCATTTGTTTACCACTGGAAGATCAACTTAATACTTTACATTAATGAAAAGGCAGACTATTATTGCATTCTGGATTATTTGAACTGATATGTTGACATTCATTTTATTTTATAACTTTTATTTAAAAAAATAATAATAACCAATAACCAAATGTTATGTCATTCAGTTTAATTAATCATCACAAATAAAATATAAAAACATAGAAAAATGGGGAAAAAAACTGATATACATTTTCTTTTTAAATAGTCAATCAAATTTTGAACACATTGAGCTTTAAGTATTCTTTTTTTTTTTACAAATGTGCATTTTCTTGCACTCAGACTTAAAGTATCTTTATTTAAATGTAATGCAGATTCATTTATAGTTCTCAAAATTATATTTAGCATCTGTAACCTTTTTCCCAATTTAGATACACACTATATATCCATCTCTAAAATTATAAAATAATGTTTGTTCTCTCTCTCTCTCTCTCTCTCTCTCTCTCTCTCTCTCTCTCTCTCTCTGTCTCTGTCTCTGTCTCTGTCTCTGTCTCTCTCTCTCTCTGTCTCTCTCTCAGTTTTTGTTATTCATTTCAGTAGTTTGTTTCTAATGGTGCTCGAGACTCCGGTTAAAAGCCTCATCTTCCTCACCATAAATGTGTGTGTGTGTGTGTGTGTGTGTGTGTGTGTGTGTGTGTGTGTGTGTGTGTGTGTGTGCGCGTGTACATGTGTGCGCGCGTGTGTGTGTGTGTGTTGTTTCCTTCATGCCTTCTCCGAAGAACGGGATGTTTATAAACAATGCCTTCCATTTTCTTATACTGTATCAAGATGCAATGTACTATTCGAATTTTACCTAAATTTGTCCATAGATATGCTGTGTATACTGCTTTTGGTTTGCATGCCCACTGACTGTAGGCATTCATTTTTGCATAAATTATACCATGCATAAAGTCATCTCAGTACACCGTCGGAATGCTAAAACTCTCGCCACTAGAAAAGCCATCAAGTGAGCCCAAGGCGTTTGGTATAACTTTTAAAGCCGATTCACAACAATCGCTGGCTCTTGTTGCTCCCCGCGGTGGTGTTGAGTAACTCCACACAACACAGGCAGCCACTTTCAGCGGGCATCCTGTGACAGATAAAGCATAGAATGATGGTGACAGACAAGAGTGGGCCCCTCTTTCATTATAGCTACATGGTGACAACAAACAGGCCCATGTTGACACATGAGAGGATAACACAATGAACAGTGGATGCAGATGATGACAGTAGAGCATGAGTAAGATACTGAAGAAAAGGCGCGAGGTAGAAAGAAGAAAATAAATGGACCCCCTATGGGTTCCATTTTTACTTACTTCTTACTTTGCCGTGCATATACACAAACAACTAAATTTCTATTCATGTGCACCGTGTTTATAATCGGTGTCTATACTGCTTGCCTGCATGTATGTTTCATATGTGTGACACATGCCTGTGTGTCTGTGTCTCTGTTATTACGCACACAGGCACACACAGCCTAGGCAAGGTCTCCATTTTCCATGTGAATAGAAACTATTATCTTGTGGTTTTGTGCAGCCCAACGGGGAAAGCATGGCACCAACGCTAGTGCCAGTTAGGAATCTGATTCCTGTACTGGGGCCACACATTTGAAAAAGTACACCATATGGTACAGTCCACCCAAAACATCACCATCTCAAAGCAGTATACTGTATAGACTTGCTAGACTTGCTATATTTTATATGACAACATGATAACAACAAAGAAAAGTCCTATGTCTTTTGTGTAAGCTTCTAGGGCGCTCCTGGCGATGTTCTATTTTCTCCCTGCCCTCGCTTTTTGTCTGTTTTCCATCAAAGAATAAAGAATAACAAATGCCTTTAATCCACAGAGCTTTTTATTATTATTAGAAATTGATGCATTTTGACACGGTGCCCATCATGGTCTGAAAGCTTCAGAATTTCACATGTGAACAAAATGTCTCCTTTGCGATCTGCTTAATCCCTGTGCAAAATATTTGGATGTGCGTTTGAGAGACCAACTGTTACCACGTTCACCTTGCGGCCGGTGGGCTGGTGTTTGGATTCCGGAGATCCTGGTTATAAAATCCATGTCACTCACAAGGCCTTCACTTTGTTCCTCCTCTCCGTAGATGAACAGATGAACACAGAGGAGAAGAAAAAGAGGAAGCAGCGAAGGAACCGGACTACCTTCAACAGTAGCCAGCTACAGGCTCTGGAGAGGGTCTTTGAGAGGACACACTACCCCGATGCCTTTGTCAGAGAGGACCTGGCCCGCAGGGTCAACCTCACCGAGGCCAGAGTGCAGGTACGCAAAGACTCATTAAAGACATTCAAACCGGGAAAGCACCTGTGTCATTTTAGATTTGAGCTATATACTGTATATATAGCAACATATCCTTTCTTCAGAAAACTCTGAAGAAAGGCACAAAGTCTGCTATTTTTGCACATCTTTGAAAAATATTGAAAATGTTTGGATGTTTTGAATTTGAAAGACAAAACTTCTCTTCTGGGGGGTCCCTGGCACAAAAAAAAATCAGATGGGGGCCCGCGACCAAATATATATCAATTTAGGGGGTCCTTGGCACGAAAAAGTTAAATATTCTACTGATTTAGAATGCATTTGTTGAATCGGACTCAGGTTTTAATGGGGTAAGCGCAATTGTGGATGTTGTGCAATGAAAACACCCTGCTAATCTCAACTAAGATACTTTTACTCTTTTGTTTTTATTATCTTGTTTATCTCACATGTATTTTCACTGAGCTTTATGCACCATTAAATCCATTAATTCCGTAATCATTTAACTCTGAGTTGCGGGACTACATTTGTTAATTGAATTGAAGCATCATCCTGTGGAATGAAATCCATACATAGGCCTACTTGTAAGTCTGAAAGTAATGTAACGCTAAAAGATTGATATTTTAGGGCAGGGGTGTCCAAACTTTTCTCAAAGGGGCCATAATTAGAAAATAAAAACACCCAGGGGCCAACTACATAATGTACCTTCGGATTTAAACGATTCTATTTAATTACCATGATCAATATTTAATATCAATGGTCTTTTGTCAGGTGTGTGATGTGAACAAAAAGTGTATCTCAGCCTTTTTTCAGCATTATGTTACATTGTAAGGTAAAAAAAATAATATAATAATATATATATAATATATACAAGGAACACTGACAAATTATACTCTGGGAAAAAGCCAGGTTAAAAAAAATGTAATGTAAAAATATGCCATACTGTTGGTCGGGCGTTCATAATACAATTCAGGTATGAAGCTGCGGGCCGTTTACAATTCACCCCATTTGTTAAAAAATGGAATAGCTTCAGTAACAAAAAGTACAATGGTTTAGATCTGCTTATATGAGAGAGTGACCGTAAAGGAGAGAGCCATTAGCATTATACTGTAGGTTCTCTCAAACTCTCACTAGTCCAGAGAGGTATAGTAAATACACATGTGTCGGATATAGTTTTGTTGCACACTGCCAACTAGATGAATCGGATAAACAATAGCAAATAAAATAAAAATAAGATTGGAACACAATTCATAACAAATTGACATGACCTGACTGTTTATTTTACAGAGAGAGCACGAGAGACAAGCTATTTGTTTGTTATTTAATGAAAGTTGAAAGTGTTGCGCCTCATAGCATGTAGAATAGAATCCCCAGTGTTCATTTATCCCCTACCATATATCTCAGGATGCTTACTGTATGCCTACAGATATTCTACCCAAGCAGCATGCATGTCAACATCGTTGTTCCACAACCTTGAACCGTATAGGCCTGACCTCTAAATCTTCTAAATCCTCCAGTTTTCTGAAATAAATATTTTCACGATTTTTCAAAAAATAGCAGACCTACAAGCTCGTAGCGCGCCACTCAGTGTGAGTTTGGTGGAGGCATTGATCTCAGCATATACAGTGCAAAAGGTGCTTTATTGTTTCGACACGCGATACACCAATTCTCTCTCAATTTAATTTAATACTATTGTAAATTTTAAATTAAATATTGTACCACAATCACTGATATATTTTAAGTCGCTTGTTATAACACACTTTGGTTTGGTTTGAGTTTGTTAGCCGTTTCCACACACACACACACACACACACACACACACACACAGACACACACACACACACACACACACACACAGGGCAACTGTGTGTTGTGCGCAGCGCCACGCACAGTAACCAGATCAGACAGTGGATGTAATAGTTTTAAATTAACCCTGTGGTATTCAGTACATTGATGTAATCAAAATGTAGCGGATGGCCAATTCATGCCTATAGATTCAAACGGTAGGATTGATACTACGAAAAAACAACAAATACCAAAATAATGCTGTTTTCTCTCCCAAATTGCGATAAGCCAAAATGTAAACCGATCTGTTGTTTTAAGATTATGATGAAATTTATATTAGATTTGAAATGGCTTATATATTTGTATTCTGCGCAACATTTGACTGGGTGAGGAATTCAGTCAGTCTATGAGGATTACCCATTATTTAAAACAACATTAAAGACTCGCAGTATTGCAACTCTGAAACTATTCAAATGAAATTAAAATGGACGGTTACGGGTCCATTTCATTACACTTTGTACACTCTCAGACTTAAATTAACACTCAGGCCTTTTCTGGATTGAGTTAAGTTTGTTTAACATTTCACTGCACTTTTACCATGGGTCATAATGAGGATATTCTTAACCGGGGGAGAGAGGCAAAGACAGAGAGGGAGAGAGTAGGAGAAATGAAACAGAGATGGGGAGGAGTAAGAGAGAGGAAAAGAGAGGGATGGAGAATGGGAGCACATCTGTGATTAATGTGTACCAGAGAGCCATGCAGAAATCCTTTGATAAAAGAGACTTTAGGCTCATTCCTCAGGCTGTACGTAATCGGACACTGTGCCTCCCTGAGCCCCTGCGAGCCTGGAGCGTTTAATAATGGATTTGATTTCACAGCGAGGAACAACATTAGCACCCCCAGTCAGGGCCCTCATCATCTGTTTAGCCAGGAAACTGGAGAGTATGTGTGGATGTATTGGGTTGGTGGGTTGAGGGGCTGATGAATATTAATATGTATTTCGCCGTGGACCCTCATCAAAAAATATTTTGTGTTAAAATGTGTCAAAAACATTCGGTATGTTTTGAAAACAGCAGATCTCCAAGCTCACAGCGTGCCGCATTGCACTGCATTATTTTCAAATAGCTATAATGTTTCATGGTTTAAAGTGGTTAAACCCATTTTGATGCTACTAGTATATTAAGGACCCTGGGGGTCTCTGAACCCCAACTTTGAGAAGCACTCTCGTAGATAAAAATAAATAAATGTGTGTGAATGCATGTGCAATGTGTGTACTGTGCATGCATCCCTATTGGGACAAGACAGACCTTTCAGAGGACATTTCTGTCTCTCCATGAGATCAAGTCAATAAAAAGGAGCACAATTTAACTTCTTAAGCCCTATACATCACCGTACAACAAGTGAAAATAGACAATCTATAAGCTCACAACGATGTGTTGGGGGGCTTGTAGATCTGCTATCTTCGCTATTTAGTTTTGATTTATGTTTTGAAAGAAATATACGTTTTCTTTCCCAAAATAGGGATGCCAGAGTATACGTGGCTAAGCTTCAGAAAATGAATACTATATTATTGGACATTAAACTTTAACAAAATTAAAAAATAAAAACAATTCTCTCTTTTTATTATTAAATGTAATTCTTTCATTTGTGCAGTTCATCAGACACAATTATGGCTAAGATATCCAGAAAAGTTAGTGCTTGAACATAAACAGTTTTCTGTTTTTGTCTCATGACATGCACATGAGATGTGAATATCGCCATGATTTTTTTTAATGTATTTTTGTATAAATGTTATTATTATTTATTCCCTTTACTGTGTATCCCCAATGCAGGTTTGGGTTCAGACATGCACATAATTTTTTTCTAAATGTACATGGACATGGACATTTGTTTTAAATATATTCTATTATTATTTATTCACTTTACTGTGTATCCCCATGCAGGTTTGGTTTTAAACATAAGATGTGAACATCATCATGCCTTTTCTTAAATGTATTTTTGTATTTAATTCTATTATTATTATTTATTCACTTTTCCGTGTCTCCCCGCGCAGGTTTGGTTTCAGAACAGGAGAGCCAAGTTCCGCAGGAACGAACGTGCCATGCTGGCCAGCAAGAACGCCTCGCTCCTCAAGTCGTACTCGGGCGACATGACGGCGGTGGAGCAGCCCATCGTACCCCGGCCCGCCCCCCGCCCCAACGACTACCTGTCCTGGGGCAGCGCCGCGCCCTACAGGTGGGTGACCCCCTCTCGTCCCGTCCCATCCCGCCGCAGCATTTTAAACCTTTCATATACTGTAGCTCCTGTCCACGCTGGCGCACCGTGTATAACCACACACACACACACGCACGCACACACACACGCACGGCACACACACACACACACACACACACACACACACACACACACACACACACACACACACACACACACTCTCTCTCTCTCTCTCTCTCTCTCTCTCTGGGACGTGTCACACAATCTGTCGTCAGGAAAACCCAGTCTCTCCTCTAACCGTTGACCGTTATTAACCACTTATAATTAGTCGATAATTTGGACCGTCTTTTTTCCCCCTTCTACACCAAACGTCTTTGCCGAGAATAGCCCAACTACAAGCTCAGATCTGCTGTTTTTGTCGAATGTTCGCCTATTTTCACTGAATAGACGCCTATTATGACATGTGTAGGGACTTTAGGGTTCCAGTGGTTAAACCGAGTTTAATATCCCCACCAATATTACCCCTAATCCTATAACCTCTACAAAACCGTGTGCCCATAGCCAGCTAGATACACTATTCCCATTTTTTAGATGCTTGCAGTGCTGCCGCTCCACCCTCCAGGGGAATTCCTGCTGCATTAATACGCTCTCTTCCTGGAAAATACGTCAGCTAATACAGGCTTGATACAGGGTGGAGGGGACATTGACCGTACTAATGCACAGTGTGTATCCTCTCTCGTTGCTGTGCATGGCTCTTTCCTTTAATACTTGCTTTCTTCTAATATCAAACCTAATATCTGTCTCCATCAAAAAGGTTTGGTTTTCAGGCACAGGCTGACACCACAATAACCACACTTAACTCCAGCATAACATCACACCCCAACCTCAAGCCCCTGGCACACACACACACACACACACACACACACACACACACTTGCACGCGCACACACACACACACACACACACACGCTTGCACGCGCACGCACACACACACACACACACACACACACACACACACACACACACACACACACACACACAAGCTTGCACGCACACACATACTCATGCATGCACGCACAAACGCACTCATGCACACACGCACAGTTGCACACACATGCACGCACACGCATGCACGAATGAAGCACACACACACACACGCATGCATGCATGCATGCACACGCGCACACACACACACACACACACACACACGGCACACACACACACACGCACACGCACACACGCACACAAACACACCACCTTTCCCAGCTCTGACCCTGGTATGGCTCACTGTTATTGTTTCATTTCCTGTCCACACATCTGTCCAGCTCCTCTCCCTACCTGTGCATACTCGTCATATTCCCTCTAACCCCTCTTTATCTCACTCAGATCCACCTGGATTCAATGAAACTGTCACTGCCTCTGACCTTGGTTTGGGTAAGCAGGCAGTCAAGTCAGTTTACCCTCTGAAGTGTGTTTAAAGTCCATGTTCAGAGAGCGTGGCTTCGTTTGTTATGCTTGCAGCGGTTGCTTTCTAAAAGGTCGTCTTGGCCTTTCCCATCTCTTCCACTAATCGCATCTCCTTGACGCTACCCTCTAACCACAGCTGCCAATTGTGACAGACCTCTGTTTCTATAACTGCATGATGTAAATGATGACCAGTAGTAATTTAATTAAGGTTTTCTCGCTTCTTTTCTGTGAATGTGAAAGGGCTGGAGGGGGGGGGGGGGGTGGTGTGTCGTGACCCTCCTGATGAGGTGATAATGTGAAAACAAACCATATTAAATCCACCGTCGACCTCTGTGACCCTCTTTGCTATACTATACCAGATAATGAACGCTTCAGAGCTATGGCGCTCTGCTGGGCAACATTCTTTTTTGTGACTCTGGTTACACTGGTCATGATTTACAGTAATCCTCCCGTATGAAACCCGGTATAAAATGTCCGACACAGCAGCCACGGCCAAAGGCTTCCCGTTGAACCTCAGCGAGAAAATGCTTTGGCTGCATGCTGTGCAGTGAGAAATCTCCTGACCAGAAATAATGCTATTTGGAGCATGCTAATGTGGTTCTAACACTTACACCGTCATTTACTGCCATTTACTCTATATTATTCTTAAGCTGGTATCCAGTGCCTGTGTGGGGTTTTAGTAAGCGCCACAGCAAAGACTGTAGAATGTTTTACTTGACTAATAGTCCCTTTTTGTTTTAGCAATTTTACATTATGAGTGCCTTAAAGTCAGATTTTGTCAAAATCCATCATTTCATATTGATGAATGGGCTCCTGCTTCAAATTTAAATGTTTCCCCTATTCGTATTTCCACAGCTGCAGCTCGTTCGTATAGAGCTTTTTGCAATGCAACGGCAACAGGTGATCTAACCTTTTCCCTCTTTACCATTCTCTTGTCCCTCAGCGCCATGGCCACTTACCCTCCCACCTGTTCCAACACCAATACATCCCAGGGAATGAACATGGCCAATAGCATCGCTAACCTGAGGCTCAAAGCCAAGGAGTACAGCTTGAACCAGGTGCCCACAGTCAACTGAGGAGGACGTGGCGAGAGAGAGAGGCTGCGACCGGGGAGGGACAATGAAACTGGGGGGGCTTGCACAGGAAGGGAGGGGACCCTCTCCACTGCTGGACACCCGTACACACACACACACACACACACACACACACACACACACACACACATACACACACACACACACACACGCACGCACGCACACACGCACGCACGTGCGTACTGTCTCCGGTGATGATGATCAACTCTAACTCCAACGATGGAATCTGACCCTGCAGTCTCCTCTCCACTTTGAAGTGGCATCACTAAAGCGATGGATGCCACATGTCCCAAAGTCTTCTCATTGTATCTGATTTTGGACACCAAGAAACGGAAGGCATTCCACAAGGTCACCTCTCTCTCTCTCTCTCTCTCTCTCTCTCTCCCTCTCTCTCTCATTCTCTCTCTACTGAGCATCGCTGAGCTCATTTGTACCAAAGACATCTAGATTGGATGCTGTATCTGTGTAGCCGAGTAGTTTTATCTTTCGATTCTGGTGCAGACTGAAAAAAAGGCAGGGCACGTTCCCGATGCCTTTTTGTCTACTGGAGAGCTTATTCTCATGCAACCTGACGCAGTCAGTGTGCCATACCAAGAGTTTACATTCAACAGCACCATGCCTTGTTTGAGATAAGGAGACTCTTGTATGGACTACTTGGAATCCCCTATCTTCCGCTGGCTCTGGCAATGGATTGGGTGAAAACACCAAAACTGGGATTTTTTTGGAACAGTTTTTGTTTTTAAAAACAACAAAGAACAAAAACATCATGAACTTCATCATCCATTGTACATTGGGGGTTTAAAACATTTATGCATTTTTTTCCCAAGATAGTTTTTTTTTCCTTTCAATTTTATACCACTGACAAGCAAACATTTTCAACACATTTTGTTTAATGTAATAGTCCAGTATAGAGGGAAGGCTAATGTATTTCTGAATACAAAAATCAGTAAATTCTCTTAATTTCCTATGATATCCTTTATTTGTAACGGAAAAAAAACTTGTATATTAATAAAATGCATTTCAAGCAAGGCCATGCCACTGTGTCCAATTCACACTGGTTGATGAGATCAACAAAGATTCATTTTCAGTCTTTCAGATGAGATGAACTGAAGCCTGAAGTAGAGAATGTTCTTGATAATACTGAACACTGAAATTATTTAGGAGAAGTTAGTTTCTATGCATCTTGTTTTGCGTAAAACGTATTGTTGGAAAATATGCAGTCTATTACAAAAAGAATATACCCCTCTATGTAGCAGAGTCCAGTTTGACCTTAAATTATCCTCAAAGCCTATATAAAAAAGTTACTTTATGGCAGGGACCGTTCGGAGAGCAAAATGATCTTGGAAGTTGTACAAGCATCATAAAAGAGTGATTTACAACTCGAGGACAGATTCTCCTTCAGAGAAAGCAACTCTGGAAACCTCAAGTGGTTCCCGCACTGCGTTTTTCTGCTGATTACCACAAACTGAAATTTCCATCTTAAAAAACAGGATATTTATGAGTGGGGGGAAATCCTCTCCTTAATATGGAGGGGCCCGTGGGCCTCGTTTAGCTCCGCGGCTGTCACACAAGGTGTTTCTTCTCCGTGGCCCCTCATAACCTGCCATGAACAAACATATGTTGACATAGCCGTGGCACGGCACGCTCTGCCATTAAACTATGTCCGTTTGAAATTACAGAGACATTGTTCGTTGTTTTCTTAAGATGACGTCCGTGTGCAGTTCATGTAGTGCCATATTTTATGTTCTTTTTGTTGTTGGCTGTTCTGTGTAAGGCTGTAATGGTATAGTGGGACCAGCAAAATCTGGAGTGTTCATTTAACTGGAAAGAACTGGACCCATAATGGACCTTATTGGTTAGCTTTTACACTTACAGAGTTAAATTAACACTCCAGATGTGACCGTATATAATACAGAACCAGTGCTGTGCAGGTATTTATTTTATTTCTGAGCTATTATGGTGACAAAGCATCGTGATTTATAACAGAGATCACCGTTTGTCCACTTTTCACCGATTTTATTCCCCGCTGCTGCTTGTTTCCCTGATCACTGATCCATGACTATGGTATGTCCAGTGTCAGACCCCTGTCCCTCTCTCCCCTGCCAGGCGCCCGCTCTCACCTTTCACGGCCAGAGCCAGGCTGACCTGAAGTGATTCCAGATGTGGAGATCTCTTTGACCCCCGCCCTACGCCCCCAACCCGCCGTACCCCTCTCCACCCCCTCCCAGTCCCGCCTCCACCCCCTATAGCCCCGGGCCCTGGCCACTCCATCAGGGCTGACAGCGTCCCCTTGGACGGGCGTCTCTCCCCGCCTGAGCACATGACATACAAGGCAGCCTCCCCCCTCAGCAGCACATCTGGAGCTCATTACAGAGGAGACAGTAAGAGAGAGAGGGGGGGTGGGAGTCTGCATGCAGCGTGTGTATGTGTAAGAGAGCGGGAAAGAGAGTGTTTCTCAACTTGCCTCCTAAAACATCTACCTTTTCTCTCTCTGTCTTCTATCTATTTCGCCTTTGTCCTTCTCTGTGTCTTTAAAAAAAGATTCCTACAGCTGTTTGCCGCTTTCCTTTGCTTTCTGCCCTTTCTTCTCATCTGCTCCTTCCCACGGCAGTGTTCTTTGTGCCGCTGTCTGTCAGTGCCACATGATCACAAATACTTTATTAATGAGTGGTTTTGGAAAGAGCTTTGCAGAAAAATCTCTGCAGCGAGAGAGCAAGCGGTCTGAGTGAAATACTGCACAGCTGTTAACAGTGTGTGGTTTGGGTGAACAACCAAAAGAATGTCCCGAGATGTGGAGTTTCCACGCAAAGTCAAGTTGACTGAGAGGTTGCACTGTTTGTGTGATTAAGTCACTATTATTACACACTTTCATAAACACAGATGCGGCCCAAGAGTACAGTCACCATTGGATTGTAAAAAGAGAATATAATTAACTTCTAACTGCCATCTCATTCAGTCACATGGGGATCTTGCATCTCTGAAGGGTCAGTTTCCTATAGCAAAGACAAATCTAAAATGGTGGTCCCTTCAGCAATTATCCAGTTTTGGAAGTCTACCGTAGGTTTTGAACAGGGTTTCATGTGGCCTAAAATTACAGATCTTGTGCAGAACATTCAGCACCACGTGTAGCTTAAAAAATGTCTGGCGGGGAAAATAAATAACACAGCAGCAATTGGCGTTTGTGATGTGACAGCAGCAATATGGTTAATGACTGCTGGGAATTTTAATGAAAGTTGTCAATCCGGTAAAAAAACGAAAAAGAAAAAAAAACACTTGATTTGAACATGTTCCTGAAACATTCGTTTTCCAGTGTGAGCATAGAGGAAGTGGGTGCACGTCTGAAATGTCATATAACATTCAATGTTGCATGTAATGGACTCACAAAGATAGTGTTTGTCTTGTCTCAAAGCAATTTAATTATGGTGCGATAAACATTTGAGCCAGGCTAAATGACGGCTGTGGCTATGCTGGTGCTGGGTGAATTAGTATTTTAATTTCCTTGGCTCTGGCTTGATCCACCAGGGCAACAACAAAAACAACAATTATGGTAACTGACATGACGTGTGTTCCGAGACACCGTCACCGTATAATCATCGTCCGATTTCCCCAATGCTTGCAATGCGTATTCCCCGATGGCACATGAACTATTTTAAGTATTTGCTTTTGGAGGGCCTTTCATAAGGAGAGGTCTCTTACAAGAAGTTTGGCCCGTGCAGTGGAACACATGTGTATGACCTGGGAAATATGCAAGAGGTCTCTGGAGGAGCTCAAGAGGATTGAGCTAGTAGCTGTAATAAGCAGTGCTTTGAACATTTACTCACCACAAAACTATATTGCAAGTTTATTCCTTACCCACAGCTCTGTAAACAGTGGTTCCTTGAAACAAAGAAATGTGTTTGTTTTTTGTGCTCACGTGGCCTTTAACATTTGCCATGTTGATTAGTTAATGCCATGCCCCTGTTAATTTCTACATTACTTTAACCACATGAACCATGCATGAACCATGCACCATTCTGGACAAAATAGGTGAACATTTTGCGAATATGGGCAAACGTTAAGTTAGCAGACCTACAATCTCACACTGCATTGTGTTGCGGCTGTAAAAAGGAGCAGGCCAAGTAGGCCAACAGACTTTGGGGAACCTGGTCAAATTATAACTAGTTAAAAATAACCCAACATATAACACAGTGCATTTGGGGGTGCCAACCATATTAGATAGTATTGTCGGATGTTGCTTCTCACTAGAAAATGCTGTAGACCTACACCAAAGTGGAGTGAGGGACGTACCAGTGCAACTCCAGACTTTATCAGGTGTCATGCAAATGCAAAATGAGGGCTAGGTCCAGCTCAATGTCCAGTTACAACACATCAACAAGACAACAACCCATGTTTGTACAATTTAGGATGATGACTCAATGGGGGTGCAAATAGGTAACACTGTAACCAACATGACATTTCCCCCATGGCGTTACACTTAAAAACTCACATTGATCATGTCCCCTTTACCGAGAACCTTTCCAGCCAGTGTTTGCCAAGCCTGGACTCCTCCTCAGATTATCAACTGTCTCACTCCCTCTGCTGGATACTGACTGTCCATACAACTCAGCAGGTCAACAGAGGCCACCCACTGACCAGTAAATAGAATACAGTATATACCTTATACAGTATACTCAATGATACAGCACAAGCTTTACACAACTCTTTAAACTTGACATTTCATGGAGACCACTGGAACATTTCCTAAACTAATCAAATCCAACTGTGTAATGTCCAGTGAGGTGATTCTCAGAAAGTCTCAAACATTTGGGGTTCGAACCGCTAAATTGACGTAGGATGAATTTGTTGGAAAATGCTGGGGGTGTGTCTGTCATCATGGAAATATGATTTTGAGGGAAAAGAACATTTATAATATTGACCTTTATGGAAGGTTCCTGCAAATGACTCCCAAAATGGCACAAAAGGTGAATGCCCAGGGTGATATTTAACATACAAGACTTTTAAATGGTTTAAAATGGTTTAAATGGTTTATATAATAATTCAATTCAATTAATTAATACATTGTATTTCTTTGTATTAAAGCAGCACTATGTAACTTTCCTTTTCTACCCCTGATTGGAACCCTAGAAGAGCAGCGATACACAAATACAACCACCTCAAAAGTTATATTGTATTAACATACTCTACCATACGGATTGGACAACATTTAATTTTATTAACAAAACAAAAGTTACAAGTCTATTCCTATTTGCAGCAGAAACCCTGGCCTTTGTCACTGAGATCTGGCTAGATAAATCTACCAGAATTAAACCTTTCATTAAAACTATACGGGAATAGTGTGTGTCTCGGGTTGATTTCACGTTGTCGACCAAGGTCCCCCAGGGGTCTACCCTTGGCCTACTTTTTTGTCTACACCAAATCTCTTTGCTGAAACATGTTAATCTTCAGACCCATGAGATCTGCTATTTTCGCTGAGTGATTGCCTATATGTTAATCCAAATGTTTGCCTGTTATGGCATGCCCAAAAATGGGACTAAGGCTACCATAGGGTGCTCCTCCATTACACATGGGAGTTCTGGGATATTTATTGCAGTGATTAAACTGACGCTGCTTTCAGACCCTGTTAGTGTCGTCCTATCTAAGATCACTTTCACATCACAGACCCCGTCATGTTTCAGTCTGTTCTTAACTCGGGCCAGAGGAGGAAACCCGGTCAGCCGTGTGTAGCAGAGGCTCTGTAATCGACTCCATACTGGACAGTTGGAGATGATTATTTGGGGAAACACGACACTGGATTGGATCAAATCTATTGTAGGCATTCTGTACGAGCACTCTGGGCATAGGCATGTAAAGTTCGTATGTGTAGGGCAGGCTAAGCGTGGGGTGGAGGTGTATGTGTGTGTGTGTGTGTGTGTGTGTGTGGGGGGGGGTGCCTTTTGATCAATGCCTAAACTTGGGGCTATGAGGAATGTTTCTTTTTTTCCCCTTTGAAGGCAGTTTGAGTTTTGTGTAATAGTTTTGGTTCAACTGGGGTTTGTGTGTGCGCTCTGTATAAATGGGGGCGAGCTCTGAAATGAATATCATTGTCACATCTCGTGCCAGAGCAAATTCCCCGTCCAAAACGAGCAATTTGGAGACGACGCCTGCCGTGGAAAATCTGCCTTCAATTTTCCCCACTGGTGGCTATGCATGCACTCTCTCTGCAACTCTCTCATTCACACACACAAATACACACATACTCGCACGCACGCACACATGCACGCATGCACACACACACACACACACACACACACACACACACACACACACACACACACACACACACACACACACACACACAGGGAACTGAAGGGCAAGGGCTCACACACTACTTCACATCTAGCTGGCCTACAGCAAGTGGACCCCACAGTTTATTTATTTCTCAATTATCCATTTAGTGTAAGTGGCAGGCGCCTGATGCGATACATGTCGACAGGAAATGTTTGTATTATCTTTATTTAACAATGGCATTTAAGCTAATACCTGATTAGTTGGCGTGAAATATATTTTAAAGATAGCCACCCCCTTGTCTGCTTTATGTCTTTGTTATTCAAGTTCCACTAATTTCCTCCTGCCATTAGGACTTCTACACGCATGCACGCACGCACGCACGCACGCACGCACGCACGCACGCACGCACGCACGCACGCACGCACACACACACACACACACCACACGTGTACTCGCACACAAGCACACACACGCACCCGCATGCGTACACACACACACCCACACACACACACACACACACACACACACACACACACACACACACACACACTTGCATTTGTTGGAGAGAGTCTTGGCTTTAATTAGCCATTGAAGTACTTTTCCAGTGTGGGAATTACTGTAGGGGTTCTTATAAATTCTGAGCAATGAGTTTTGGCAGCATCAACACATGACTGAGCCAAGGTTGAATATATTTGGCTTTGTGCTGTGTGTGTGCATATACGAATGTGTATGAATTCAGCATAGATGATCAAGACATTGAATGCTTTTGTTTTAGAATGAATTGACGGTTGTGTGAAGATCAGGTTTTTTAATTATTCGATTTTTATCATCTCAACGTATTCATGGGTTTTCTACACAATGAGGAGTGCATGTGGTCGCTGTCTCTTGAAGATATTATCCTATTTATATACAGTACATCGCATTTCCTCCTCATATCTCTGTCAGTCAAGAATATGCATGGGAATGCTTTACAGTCACCAAAGGCAGGGCACTCAGTCAGTTCTATTCACATTTAAGATGACAAGTAAACCTTGCTATCTAGCTCTGGTCAGCTCGTACTCCTGAAGAAAAAACCCCCCAAAAACTTGACTAAGCACTTAGTCCAAATTCTTAAACCAAATTCTGTCTGTACTGATCTACTATAATTACAAGCCTCTGTTTCCATGGAAGGGACCCACTTGGCAGAGTTTTTATAAAGTAGAATTTGTTTCAATGATGAAACAACGGCATGTGATTATTAGATAGCTATCATTTTCATTTAACGTCGCCCAAGGCTTTCTGCTTAGATGATCAGCTCTTTGGGATGGCTTTCTGTTTCTAGTGCTCTCCTTTCTTTTTCTCTCAGTCGTCAGTCTGAATGGGCCTTGTGAAAATCTAGCTGACGCCTTGCTTCCCCCAGAGAGAACGTTCTTCTTCGTCTTTGTTTTCCCCCTTCCACTTATTCCGCGTGCTGTTGGAGTATTGTGCTATAGGAGTTAATCTTCTTCTTAAGGAAAGCGGGCATTCTGCCCTGTACAGATATTTAATATGTGAAGAGAGTGGAAATGATGAGAAAGAGAAGGGCAAATGAGAGACAGAAAGAAAGAAATAGAAAAACTAAGAGTAAGAGAGCAGTCATTGGAAACAATAGATCTTAAACCAGTAGGTAGATTCAATTTGAGAGACATGGCTTTTGAAAACAAGACAAAGCAAGGTTTTTCTTTTTCAAACAATGATTCAGTCTATAAGTATAGTATACAAGTAAGATGCCCTGAGGGCGAGAAGCCATCTCGCCCCACAGGACGAGGTCACGCTGAAACAACAGGTCTGGGAATGCCCATATATGAACTTTTTCTTCTTCTTATTAACCCATTCTGACCTGAGATCAGATTCATACGAGGTTTCCACGGGACACACACTGGTCTGATTAACCCATTCTGACCTGAGATCAGATTCTAAAAATGTCAGTCGTTCTTCGAATTTTTCAAAAATAGCAGACCTACAAGCTCGTATCGCGCCACTCGGTGGCGCGATATGAAATGATTCTCCATTAATTTTCTCCATAAGCTTTTCAAAAAATATTTACCGTATATAAAGACGGTTATGCCGCGGACAAAGCCAACTCGGATCGTGACAAATAGGATACAACACTATTTGTTTTGTTTTTCTTCTTACTAATTATTTGATCGGCCCAAAACATTGTAATTATTGTCATGATTTGTCACGATCCGAGTTGGCTTTGTCCGCGGCGTAACCGTCTTTAAATAAATACTTTTTGAAAAGCCTATGGAGAAAATTAATGGAGAATCATTTCCTGGGCCACTCGTCGTTCTGAAAGGGGGTGGGACTGCGACGCTCTATTGAGAACTCTTTTTCGCAGGCTGCCGGGCACGGCTGCGCTAATAACTTTGGGGCAGGCCAGTCTACAGTTTGAATGGATAGGTATCAGTCAAAAGGGAGACATCGAAGAGGAAGGACGGGTGGGGAGGATCAACATATGGAATGTCAGAACAGGTCAGCTCCATATATGGAGATCTAATTTTGTTCAAAATGTTTAAAAATATATATATTTAAAAGAAATTGTAAGTAAAGTATACATGATTAGAACATGCTTAAACATTTGACAATAAGGTTTCATATTTATTTAATTGCTACAAATTGTCCATTATGGTAAAGGCTCACAAGCCACGGTGTGCTTACTGTAGTCCTATGCTGCATTTCCTGAGCCTTCGTAGCTGTTAGAGGCTCAGGTGTGCATTCTTGATCAAGACTTCCGTGTTGTGGGGGCCCTATTTTCATCAGTGCTAAACCCCTTATCCCTAAACTTCTTTGCCTTTTTCACTGTTTTGAAAAACATATTAAAATTGTTCAACTAGCCTATCTACATCGACACATTGTGTGCTTGTAGATCGGCTATTTGAACTATTCAAAAATGTTTTTCAAAATAGTAATAAAGGCAAATAAGTTTAGGGATAAGGGGTTTAGCACTGATGAAAATAGGGCCTGTATACGTCTCCCTGTATACGTGTAGTCCCAGAAAACGGACACAACTGATTATTTCTATACCATAAGCTGATGGGATGGCCATGGGTCCCTCTGTGGTTTCTGAAGTCCACGATGAGCTCCTCATAGTCTTGCTATCATTCAGTGCAAAAATGTTGCCCTTGCACCACCTCGGCTGCTGGACTACTGTACCTCAACTCTTGTTGCTTATCAGGCCAATTCTGTGGTGTTATTTGCAAACGTGTACCCTTGCAGGATCAAAGAAGGTCTTATCTGTTGAGGACCAGCTTGGATCAGGTGTTGCTACCAATCTTCACCACTCAAAAGCCTCTCCATCAGGAAGTCTATGATCCCATTGCAGATGGGGATGCCCAAGCCGAGGTCCCTCAGTTTTAGGACCAGCTTGGAGGGAATGATGGTATTGAACATTTAGTCAATAAAATCTGGCGTACTGTGCCTATGTGTTCCAGGGCAGTGTGTAGTGTCAGGGACATGGCATTGTCCACAGACATGTTTGTGGAATGCAGTTGGATCCAGTGAGTCACTGATAATAGTGTTTATGCCATATATGCCTATAGGTGTTAAAGGAGTAGTTCACCCAAATAAATGACTTTACTTCTACGTTTACTTACGCCCATGTGATCTTGAATACAAAGAGGATTTTCGTTACAGTATGGCATTCCTGTGCGGTGAATGAAAAATCCGACAATTAAGAAAATACTTGATGAAATGGAGGCCAAGATTACAAAGTACACTTATTAAACTATTAAAATCATCTCATGCTTGAATGACGTGGGGACGTGCTCCCCCTTTTTCAATATCTTTGGGTCTTTTTTTAATAGTATGGTGGAGATTGCGCCAGGCTTGGGAATGGAACCCATGACTCTCTGTCAGGCTGCATCAGAGCCTCATGTGGTACACACCTTAACCACTCTGACATCAGCTCCCACAATGAGCTCTTCTTGAGCCTCACGGCAACGCCCAGGTACGTTCTTCAATCGTGCATGTCATGGTTTTTTCAAGGACTGTCTAAAGAGGACGAGACGCGAAGACCGTACGGGCGACGCCATGTTGCTCCATGGTGCTCCATGGAAGGAAAGAAACATGCACAGTTGAGACCAAGGCCCAATCCCAATCCACTCCCTTGCTGACTGACGCTTGAGGGATGTCCCAATTGAAATCGGTAAGTCACCTAAGGATAGGCTATACAGTATATTTAATAACAATAATAATAATAAGGGAAACATGATGAGAAATGACTAATGAGCAAAGTAAAATAATATGGAAATGCAATTTATAATGAATATTATGATATATGAATATTACAACCCCTATCACACAGGAAAGTGTATTTATGAAACTAATAATAAAACGATCAGCTTAAATACTAAAATAGACCTGATAGACATAGGCCAAGCATGTAGGTATAGGCACTGACTGTGAATAAGACAGTTTTTATAAAGTGATGCAAAGTGTCATGAATGGCGGACTCATCTTCAAAGTGCTGTCCCATTTCTTTCACAACAATTTGGAGCCCTTGCAGCCTCTCACCCTCAAGCACTTACAGCTGAGGTCACTATAAAGTCAATGAGGGCTCAGGGCTCAGGGCTTGAGGGAGGCAATTGGGATTGGGCCCAAGGAAGCTGGTTGAGAACTTGAGACCAGGATGTAGACCAGGATGTACAACTTCCTGGTCTGAACTGTGCATGTTTCTTTCCTTCCATGGAGCAACATGTAGCAATATGGCGTCGCCCGTACGGTCTTCGTGTCTCGTCCTCTTTAGACAGTCCATGGGTTTTATCAGGAAGTAGTATAAAAAGTTTATTTTCTTCTTCTATGGATATATTTTGGAAAGGTAAACAGAACACTGCGAGCAGAAATGAGAGGCTTTGGATTACACTGTGAGTATTGTTTTGGAGTTTATGAACAGATGTTTTTCCCAGCCAAGTCTATGGACTTTAATGATTGTTTAGGGCAGTAAAAGAAAACATAGACATCATCTGGCGGATATAAATAGTATCTTGTAATACATTTATTTCATTTTTCAGACATGAGAACATCAACATGCTTCTAAAAATCTGGGTGCACCTCACTTCACACAAGTATGTTTAATCTTGGCCTTTCCTCAAGTATTTTCTTATTTTTGGGATTCTTCATTCACCGTAAAGGAATGTTATACAAACAAAATGTCTCCTTAATTGTATTCAAGACACCACAGGGTGAGTAAATGATAGAACTAAAGTAAGCTTTTGGACGATCGTCATTGAGGCCTGTTACTTTGGTTTAGTTGAGTAACAGCAGCTCATCTGGTATAGAGAGGCGCTGGTGTTGCATGCTTCTGAGCTTCCCTTGTAGTCGGTGATGACCCTCAGTCGGACCCCCCATACATATTCTACTCTATTATCGTTATTATACTTATTTATTATTATACATTTCCGATTTGTTTTCGTAATGTATTTCGGCAGTTTTTATGGCGTTTCCACGGTCGTACTTGGCCTTCTGAGATAAAGTCCCCTGATTTGAACGCTCCCTCCCGTTCCCTTTGTGTACAAAGAAACGTTGTCTTTACATCAAATGGCATGGGGATGAGTAGATAATGACAGAATTTGTTTGTGGGTGAACTATTTCTTTAAATAAGAGACAGGCAGAGTGGATGGATGACACATGAAAGAAGGTTCTTTCTGGGGGGATTCAGTTCCCCAGCAGAGTCACATGTGGGTTCTTAGATGGGGTTCTTCAGCACTCCAGCTCCTCTGGACACAGGAAGGAAGCCAGATTAAGGGTCTGCTGAAAGCCTCTGACTGGGTGTTGCAGACAGACCACTATGACAGTTTCAAACAAACACCATGGTAAACCGATGGGGATGGAGGGACGGTTGATTATTTTCTGGTAACGTCCCAAGGCTACATATGTACAGTGCACACATGCAAGCGCGTGCATGCAAGCAATCTTACTCAACATTGCATGTGTCAACACAGAATACAAAACCTACATGTGCATGTACTCATAACATGCAAATGTAGATTCTGCAGACACAAGTACATATACACACACATGCACAGACTCTTGCACTGCGTGACTCATGGTTTAGTTAATTGGAGCTTGGACTATACATTGTGAGTATCTGACCTGAAGATTATCATTAAGCTATACTTCATTCTCTCACTCTTGCCTTGCTAATATGTGTGCTTCTCTCTCGTCTCTCTACAGTTCTGAGTTTCTCTCTGGGTCTTTTCTGCCCATGTCTCTGTCCAGTCTTTCTACAGTATCTCTTACTTTCTGGCTGTCCATCCATCTTTTCTCTCTCTTTCCCCTTTCTTCTGTCCGTATTCTTGACAGTGTTTACATCCACATTGTAGGACAGTGTGCCAAGTTGACTAGGCCTTGAGACAGGTTGGAGACAGCCGTGTGTGTGTGTGTGTGTGTGTGTGTGTGTGTGTGTGTGTGTGTGTGTGTGTGTGTGTGTGTGTGTGTGTGTGTGTGTGTGTGTGTGTGTGTGGTGCGTGCGCGGTGTGCGTACTCCAGTCCACAGTATACAGGCTGCAGCTGGAGCCATCATGATCTCTGCTGAATATAATGAGGAGCTCCATTGCTCAAACACAGAAAACACATTGGGCCCATATGTATCGAGACCAGTAACCTTATTCACATGACTGTTTGAGTAAATGAAATGTGTGTGCACACATGCATGTTCACAGGCATTTAGGAGTGCATGTGTAGTGTGAGTGTATTTATTATCATACAAAAAGCTCCCCTTTTTCAGTGAACAAAAACAACCTAATCAGATGTTGTAGTTCATGATTTGACCACCAGGGGACATTAAAGCAATAGTTGGCACTAGTGACATTCTAAACAGGACCATTTGCTAAGTTCCAAGGCTTGGAGTTGGAGGACAGCCTGGGATAGGTTTCAGATAAATATGTCTGCCTCTGCAACAACACAACAGCTGCCATTAATATTCTTATTGTCATTCCTTGTGTGTTCAGGGCTTTATTCTCATTTACTAAATGAGCCGGAAAGCGCTGCCTACGACACACAATGACTGGAACATTTGTTCATTAGGATGTAATTTTAGACAGAAGAATCAGTCTTCATTTCAAAATGGGGGGTGTGTGTGTGTGTGTGTGTGTGTGTGTGTGTGTGTGTGTGTGTGTGTGTGTGTGTGTGTGTGTGTGTGTGTGTGTGTGTGTGTGTGTGTGTGTGTGTGTGTGTGTGTGTGTGTGTGTGTGTGTGTGCGTGTGCGTGTACATGCATGTGTGTGGAGAGTAAAAGGAGGAGGTAGAGGAGGGATTATGGATAGCTTCAATATAGCTTACTACTTTTCAAGAGTTATTTAGCCTAATTTAATTCCTTTCATTTTTTATCCGTCTTTTATTCTGCAAGAATTAATCGTTTTCATGCTCAAGCGATACTTTTTAAGCATTCTTAAAGTGGAATGCAATTAGGTAATTAGCCGCTCATAGAAAGCTTTATAGTTTATAGGAACTTTAGGCTAAATGTTTCAACATGGACTCCACTTGACCTGGGGGCCAGCTGTGTCATCATTTCACTACATAATAGTCACATGCTCATTAGTCTAATTTATTTGCTGTATTCAATCAATGGCCCGTCAGTTAACTAGGTTATACAGTATTGCAGTGGATGGATTTCATCCTGCACTGTGCAGTAGGCCTATATGGCAACAGTGGTCAATGTCAGTGGCAGTGGCCAACCCACTGATTTGACCGTTTTACTTCACTCAACCCTCTAGTCTAGACTAGCTGTTATAGGCTAACTTTTAACATAGACTACTACTAGTCTATATTAAAGGGAAACTTCACCCTTTTTTGCAAAAACATATATGTTATTAATAACATTTAGAAGATTTAGAACACTTCCCTGGGGGTCTTTATGTGTGTAAAATGTGGTTTTAGATATTTTAGATTTTTAGCAGTGAGCCCAGTGTCTCTGATGTCATGGACACTGGGCTCACTTTCTTCCTGGACTTGTTGTCTCAGTAAGACGCACTTAAGCCTCTCCAAATGATCCAAAACCCTCCCGAGCGCTCAGATCAGCCAACACAGGGAAGCTGCAAGTACCCTCTCTAAAAAGGCCAGGACAACGCTCCACACGTCCCTTCTGGCTCCAGAACTATGGAATGTACTTCCCATTGCAATCAGAACTACAGATTCACTCCCAGTCTTCCACCAGTCTGAAAATGCACCTCTTCAGACTCCATCTTAGCCCATAGCACTTTCTGTAATACTTGCCCTAGCCTCGACCTCCTACAGGCGTATGCAAAGGCTCAATTTATGTAACTTGTCTTAGACAGCAGTTTATGTAGACTGATAGCATTTTATGTAAACATAGCACTATATAGTAGGCCTATATATATATGCATAATTTCATTTTATAGATATTCCACTGTTACGTTCTTAGCTTACGTATGATTCATGATAACTACTTTGTGTAAATTGTGGATGTATTTTGTTCTTGCTTAATGTAAATCGCTCTGGATTAAGAGCGTCTGCTAAATGCCTAAATTGTAAATTGTAAGACAGCCCTCCCCTATCCACAAGGACGAGCAGTGCACCAAAGCATTATGGGAATTGTAGTCCAGGAAGGAAATGAGCCCAGTATTGATGACATCGGAGACACTGGGCTCATTTCTAAAATCAAAAATATCTAAAACCACATATTACACACATATCAAGACGGTAAGACCCCCAGAAAAGTGTTCTAAATCTTCTAAACGTCATTAACATATATTGTTTTGAAAAAAGGGTGAAGTGTCCCTTTAAGTGCTGTTGTTTGGTTTCATAATTAAAACAGTTCCTACCTGAATGATGCAGTCTCTGGAACTGGGGCTGTCGACTGACAGGTTCAGGATGCACTGGCAGTGCTTTTCATGAGAAGATGCAGATTCTTTTGGAAGATGCTGATCTCTATGATGCTGATGCAACACTGATTTATCCACATGTGACAACTGACATTGCGGTTGGAAATTGCCATTGGAATAGGTCTATGACCCTACAATTGTCTATGGTGTAGAAACACAAGCCAAAACAATACTTTTCATTATGCTAAAAGAGATAAGGCGCACTTCGGGCGCGTGGAGTAAGGCACTCCAGGGGCCTCCCAATGCTCCCATAGAGTTATTATTGGGGGTTCTCCAGGGTTCACTCTTTCTTCTCCGCGCACGTGCACTGAGGGAGCGCATCTCCTGCTCTTGATTGGTTCGCGGGGGGGCTTCTGTCAGCTGCCGACCAATGAGCGGAAATGGGAGCATCGCTCCCGTTTTGAGTCGCCTCGCGGATTCCTAAAGGTATTCGGTTCGGTTGCAGTCCGGTACGTTGATTTCGATGGACATTTTTGACAGAATGAACGCCGGTTACGCTACGCCGCCATGTGTGAGGATTATTTGACCACCGTATAACGGATGGAGTGGACCCGAGCGTCATCATGGAGAGGGGAGGAGGAGGAGGAGGAGAGGTAATGCATCATCAACATCAACATTGCGTTATAAAGTCCATCAAAACATTATGGTAAATCGATGTGGCTTTTGTGTTGTGTTTAAGTAATGGAAAAGACGTCGTTTGTTTTATAGTTTTATGTCGTCGCCGTTAGCTTGCTGTTCAGTTGTTTCCAATACTGGTCCAGACTCCAGCGTAATAAGTAGTAATATAAGGCTATGGATGGACCAGAGCTAATACAGACTGAGACTTTTGTTTTCCTATCATTTACCTTCACCGTTGTACCGTAGCTTATTATTGTGTTCACATCACAAAACTAACAACTGTTCATATTGTCTGGCTATGCTGGTCAAATAATGGCTGGAATGTCTATCAAAATAGACCGTGTCCTGTGCCATATTGATTTATTTAAAGGACCTGGGGGCTGGGGCTATAATGGCATACTTTACTATGAGGCAGACTCAGAGCCTCTCCTCTCTCTGAGAGGTCTATTGATCCACTCTAGTTACAGAACTGACCACCACATGAACCAATAATGGCATTTGACCAGGGTGAGGGTAGGATAAAAATCTATACAGTCAGTCAGTGAGTCACAAGACGATGCTAACTTTCCGGTGGAGTGAAATGATAGTTTCAGCTCAAACGGATCAGTGTCATATTCACTTTGTAATGAACAGACCATGCAACAAATACAGAACCAGTTTACACTTTGTACTGTATATATAAATACTGTATATTTCATAGATTTATCAGTGCTGGAAGTGGTTCTATGTTAGCAGAGCTTGAGTGTTGTTTGTCTAACCCAAAGCCCAGCCACCCCTGTCCTGTACTGTACTTTAGCCTATGGTGCAAAATCCTCAGTGATTCATTTAATCCCTAATGGGCTAGTAAGGGTCCCTTTTTACAGTCTTGGCCACTGAGGATTTTACTGTTTGTCACTCACTATCCCAACTTCCCTATCTGCTGACCTCCTCCTATCACGTTCACTGCTTCACAGCACAGTGTGTTACAGCCAATGCAGTATCACCACACTTTTCACTGGTATCATGTTTGTCTTACCTACCGTATTGTTTACATCACTGACCTGCACTCTCAATTGCACATTGGTAAACACAATGTCTTTATGTATGGCACTGCACATTGGTGAACACAATGTCTTTATGTATGGCACTGCACATTGGTAAACACAATGTCTTTCTCCATTAAAACACATTGATAAACACAATGTCTTTCTCCATTAAAACAGCAATTTAAGTATGCAGTAGCCCATCCACAAAATAACTACTCACCCATATCTCAGCCATCCACAATTGAAATGATACAACATTCACAATAGCTCACCATGTCGTAAGCGGCACACACACACACACACACACACACACACACACACACACACACACACACACACATGTGGCCTGACTCTGCAGGAGGCTAGCCGTCTATATGAGGGTGTCTACTGTCTCGGTGCAGTGTATCTGGAGCCAATGTCACAAACCACTGAACCGATCAGTGCTACATTTCTTGTGCACATGCCCCTCACTTCACACGGGTGTGATTCTTTTATAATTATGATAAAAAGCTGTCTAAGTAATGTTAGTGATATGATTTGGACCAAATCTGTATCTTAGAGGCTATGAAGGTACTCTAGATATAGCAGCTTGTACACAGTAACATTCTGTGTACATTTAAGTGCTACGTTTTTGTGAAAATAAAATAATAAAAACATTAAATAAAATGAATAATATTTTAATGCTCACCCCCCTGTGTTAATGTGTTAAATAAATCTGCAATACCCCATTTATTTGCAGTAAGGGCGAAAAGAGCAAGTCACAGCAATTTCTTTGGCAAAGCCTTCTTTCTAATTGCATTCACATGTTATGCTTTTTCCCCCCCGTAAAATTCAGATTTAGATCATACGCACATTGTTTTATTCACACACACACACACACACACACACACACACACACACACACACACACACACACACACACACACACACACACACACACACACACACACACAATCCAATTTCCATTACATTCCCATTATACAGACATCATGTTTACTTTATTTTGTGATGACATTATATATCTCTGACAGGCCCATGGCCATGCGCACACATTGGATGTGTTAAAAGCCACCCATTAGCAGCTTGTAAAGACATGGCAGAGTTAATTAGATAGTTGCATCTCTCCAAACATAGGATGGAAGGTATACAAGCCCTGGTTCCAATCATAAGAGTGGCAGAGAGAAACTCAGAGAGAGACAGGAGAGGAAGTCAGAGAAAGAAAGAAAGACAGAGGGAGAGAGACTATAGACTGACCGAGCGAAAGAGAGAGAGAGAGAGAGGTGTGGTCTTGACAACGAGGCCACACAATATACAGTGGATGTCTTGTGTTATAATGACGTTGGATAACATTTGGCCTGTAATTGACACATCTGCAGCCAGGTTTGGAAGTACTAGGCTTTAGTCTTGTGGTGGTGGCCCAACGTTCCCTGTCTCTCACATAGGCCTGTCACTGCAGCTGGTGGAGAACAGCTGTGCAAATACTGAGGAGAAATGAGAAATGTAATTTTTGTGATTTTTATAAGCGAGTTTTTAAGCTTTTTACATGTTTGACTGAAAATTTTGAAATATTACTGCTATCCGATTGTTTCCAAAATGTTATGCCAAGTTATCCTTGCTTATATATATTTCCTTTTATTAGTATATACTCTACTATACTATAAAAAATGCATTGAATACTTTATTAACAGTTTGCATGGACAAGCACAGTTAAGTACAGTACAATACAAGGTCTCCTAAAAGGATGAATCCAAGAAAGCCCATTGGCTTGTTTCCATTGGGGTCATTCTTAGTTTAGATTATTCTATTTCACACTTGCTTTGGCAATGTAAACTGTTGCCTCTTGTGCCATTTTGAATAAAAGTAAACTGAGTGAAGGAGGGAGAGTCAAAGGGTAATTAGAGGATACAGTGTGGTGTCTGCAGTGTAGACACCTTTACCATCACCCCCACCCTTCCTCTCTGTCCTTCATTATGTCCCACTCAATCCCTCCATGATTCAGTCATTCCATTGCTTGCCTGCTTGCTGAGACATGGAGTTGAGGAAAATACTTGTTTTCACAAGCTTCCAAGGGTTCGCATCTTGCCTGATGCTGCGTTCTCACTTAGCAGTGACAAAAGCTACAAAACGTCAAAGCCTGGCCAGCACATTGCTGTTGCCATTGAAGTGTTGCGCAAGCCACACTGCGTAAAGTATGGTTAAATATAGCACAGGGAAACTGTTAATAGCAAAACAAAAAAGTCATTTTTCAGAACAGAGCAGGGATTGTGGGGTGAGAAATGGGAGTGGAAGTGGTGAAACAAAAACATGACTGATTGATGCTTCACTGCGTCATTGGAGAGCTGAAGTATAGTTGAAGCCAGTTCAACTTTTATCTGTATCGCGTCATGCCCGTCACACAGTGACAGGTGACGGGCATCGATTCCATTGAAAATGACTTGGATTAGGTTTAACTTGATGGACCAGACATGACTACTCCTGGCCTAAACAAGTTAACAACCCCTGTCCATTAAAATGGAGCAGGTGTAAGAATTTACAAAATCTTACACCTGACCTTACAAACTTACACAAAAGTTGAGGTTAGCCCTACAGGATAAGCAAGGAAGATGTCCAGCAATAATAACATTGAGTTGCACCTCGCCCCACATTATTCACACCAATTTCCTCACATTTGTAATGACCTTGTTTAAATGGTATACTGTTTGTGGGAGCAAACACTGGCTTACCGGTATATAACATTGTTGTATTTCCAAGGGAAAGCTGCTTTGCTTGAGATCAGCAGAACAACAAACATTTTCATTCACTGGCATGAGATGTCATCTACTGTAACTGAGACATTAACAGAGACAGTAGACACACCTCATAACTAATTAAACCCTGTATATATACTGCGTTCTTTGCCCTCTTTCCCCCCCCCCTCTAGTCTACACCAAATCACTTTTGTAAACATAGCCGTTCTTCAAGCTCACAACACATCAGTATTTTAGCTGAATGTTTGCCTAATTTCGTGGTGAATATCTGTTTTTAATAACCTCAGGCACCAGCACAAAAGACTTTCCTTTGGAAAAGAAAAACAACAAGACAATAGAATACTATGGCCCACGTACCCCAACAGATTTAAAAACACAAAACCACTCCACAAGACTTTGTCCTACCTGCCAACTCTCTGGCTGTATAACAGGCTGCATGGCATATTTGAGAGAGGGGAAACTCAAGGACATCGGATCAATGTATGAGTATGACATCCGTATATAAACTGGACGGACCGACCCCAGGGTGAATGAAGGCCTGTTGTTTTCTGTTGCATAACATGCTTGTGTCAGCGCCAAGTCACTCCCAGTATAAACTGTGAAGTGCAGTTTTTCTCCCCTTCCTTGTACAGACCTGCAGTGCTGCAGGGCAGCTGAGGCTGCCTTCTGGAAATGAAGTAAACTGGCTCAACCTGTGGAATGTGAGGCAGGTATGTGAGTTTGCCACTGAGGATGCCTCCACTTTGGGAGAGAGAGATAGCAATGGAGGAAGGATAGAGAGAGAGAGAGAGAGAGAGCAATTGAGGAAGGATAGAGAGAGAGAGAGAGAGAGAGAGAGAGAGAGATTACCGGTAACACATTCCAGAACGCCCATATATATTGACACTCAAACCCCACCTCACAAGCCTCCAAATTTTAACACCTCTACCTTCGTTACCTTATCTATAGATTAACACAGATTTTACTGCACACACGCACGCACGCACACGTGTGCGTACGCACACACACACACACACACACACACACACACACGGATCACTCCATGCTGAGAGAGATAGCACAGACACACAACCACACCCTCCCTGTTTTGAGAGGAGGAATTTGTGTGCGCTGGTATCCAGACGTCCTGTGCTGACTCTGGGCCCAGCGCTGTCTCTGCGCTGCTTTGATCCTCAGTTCTCTCCACCAGCATGTTCACTCAGCTGAATATACCGCTTGTCTGTTCCTCTCTGTTCAACAAGCAGCTAGCTTTCCGTGCCTTTTTAACTGATGGTTTTCCAATGCTGCGATTAAAGACTTAAAGATTTGTAATAGGGCTTAGTTAATGTGATTTCATAAGAGAGAGAGAGATAGACCTGCAGATCTATCATTTGTGTGTGTGTGTGTGTGTGTGTGTGTGTGTGTGTGTGTGTGTGTGTGTGTGTGTGTGTGTGTGTGTGTGTGTATGCATGCATGACTCATTTTAGTGATATTTTCCTGTGTGATTAGCATCTGGCTTGATCACCTGTTTTACCTGCTGTCAGCCTGTCTCAACAGGTTTTAAACACAGACAGACACACGCACATACACAATACAATGCAAGCATGTAGAAATGCACACATACTTAAGCATGATGTGCAAGTGAAAGCTCACAAAACCATGCAGGTTACATACAAACACACACACACACTACCTCAGCTCCACCCTGTTTTTCTTACCAAATGCCTGAGGCAAATAGTCAATTGACAGTTAAGTGAACATTTCACAAGCAATGGCAGGAAGATGTTAGGTTGGTTTGTATGCTTGCTGAACCCCCCCTCCCCCAACCAACCCACCTGCACGCGCGTGTGCGTGCACACACACACACACACACACACACACACACACACACACACACACACACACACACACACACACACACAGAAGAGCCTGTTTGGGAGCATGCTGGAACAGATCAGTCCTTCATGCTCAACCAGACGGTCACACACTGAATGTACCTTTGCTCTGAACTGGTGTTTACCTCCTACTCTGCTGCTGGCTGCTCTGTGAGTCTCTCTCTCTCTCTCTCTCTCTCTGGCCCTGCCACGTCAAATGACTGCCTGGGTGCTTGGCTCAGTCCTCGGGGAGTCTCGCAGGCCGGACAGCCTGGCTGTGGTCACTGCGCGCTGCATCTGAGAACGTGGAGATCTAGGACTGGTGCTAGACCTTCCGACCTCTGTCTGACACTCACAACCAGCTGCGTACTGTATGACAGGGTTATCTACAGTGGGACGCTGCTAATCACCTGCCTGTGGAGGAGATAGTGCTGCGTTTGTGTCATCATCACACGGCTCACAACGGATGTGTTCAGGCCAGTGGAATTCGACAGACTGAGGACGTTATGCTTCTTATGTAACTCACTGACCGTGAAGGAGATACCGGTGGATGTAGTGGTCCACGTGGAACCTCAAGTGGAGCCTCAGATGAGTTTGCCTGTTCAATTCGACTGAGACAGACAGAAAATGAGTGGATTCCTCTATAGAGGAAGGTACAGTAAAGTTTTTGTTTACCAGGTCTTGTGAGAGGAGCTAATGGTATTGTTGAGATGTATGAGAATGCTGCTGTTGTGAAGCTACGTGGTCTCGTGAATTGTGTGTGTGTGTGTGTGTGTGTGTGTGCATGTGGTATTGTTGATATATAGTCTTAACTTCATTTTACACTCCATTTGGTGGTATGTTGTAGATCACACTATGATAATTAACAGCCTATTCTCCCAAACGATTTCCCCCCCCATTTACCCAATTCGCTGGTGTGCAATGGCTGAAAATGAAATATGTACAGTATGTTCTTTGTGTTCATGCTGAAGGTAAACTTTGCTAACGGGCTTTCTCATTAATAGGTAACCATGCTACCACCAGCCAGAGCTCGTTTAAAAACCTGCTGCTGAATCAGCTGGAGGAAAGCACTGTTTTGCTTCCGCAGTTTAGATCTAACTTTGTAGGTTTAGGGACTTTACACTCGCTGAGTTGAATGTTGATGTGTTTTGTTATATGTAAAGCCACTTCGAGTACAGAGAAAAGGATGTATTATTATATTATAAATGGACACTCTGGATCACTGAGTGTGTATCTGTGTGAGGAGCAAGTTCAATTGGCCTCTTGAATAGCATGACAGTACTGTGGTTCAGAGGAACGAGGCCCTGATCCTGTTGTTTCTCTTCAGTGCACTCGTTAGCTGTATAGGTGATCGGAACATTAGCAATTGGGGAGTGTAAGGGACAGGTGCATTGATGACACAAATTAAACCACAATAAGGGTTCTTGCACAACTACTGAGACTCTGAGGTCAGTGGTGGTTCACTGCACAGTAGAGAGTGACATTTTGTCTGGATTCCAGTGCACAGGTGCTTAAGACTATTTTCAGGTTTCTATTGACTCTCTCTTTTCACACACACACACACACACACACACACACACACACACACACACACACACACACACACACACACACACACACACACACACACACACACACACACACACCATCCTACAGATTTGTCACTCACGATTGTCACTGTGTATTGTAGCCAGGACACACACACACACACACACACACACACACACACACACACACACACACACACACACACACACACACAAAAACCCATGGAATGAGTGAACGTCTCACATGGCACTCGATTGTAAAAGTGTCAATATTGCACTAAAAGCCGTTCAAATGGACAGAATCATTATGCTGCCCAATATACATTATGCTCTCATTGACATACGTCTCCTGTGTGTGTCTGTCTGATCTTTTAGTTAAAGCAGCTCTGTGCAGCCCCAGTGTGATCAGCTTTGCCTTAATCTGCTCCATTGATTATTCATGAAAGGCTCTGGTGTGGTGCTAATGGGGAGGAAATGCTGCACGAGTGCCGCTGATCTTTTTTAAATCCATCTCATTGTGCAACTTTAAGTTGTGTTTAGACACCACTACTGTTGATGTCGAAGCATTACCTGAGACATTTGTTTCACTCTGAGGTGATCCCTGTTTTACGGTAATTTTACCAAAACACGAGACCGGGCAAAGTGTGGTTCATTTAATGTATTCAGGGCAAGGAAATCCAAGAAAACCGTTTAGACTAGAGGCTGTCATGGCCCGCCGCTAGTCTGTCAGTGTGTGCTTTGTTTACTGCCTGGTGTTATGAGTGACTGATGGCTGTGTGACTTGCAGCCGGTGCTGACTCACTTTCCACCACCAGTGTGTGAGTGTTCCCTGTGTCAGTGGGAAGATCTCCGCACAGCCCTGTCGCTCGCTCACTCGCTTATTGGAATATTTTTGTCTGTGCTTGAGAATGACCTCATTGAGAGTCGCAGTGGAAGTTGGGACACAAGAAACGCGCTCAGGTAGGCTGGACGAAAGATAGTTATTGGGCGTAAAACTTGTTATGTGTGAACAAAACAACAATTTAACAGAAACAGGTTTAAGAGTGTTTTTTTATTGAGGAAGTAACAGTGCAGTAATCTACCGGTATTGAGGAATGTTGAGTCAGTTACAGTAATTAACGTGTCTAATAACGTGTCTCTTGTTTCAGACATTGTGCCGGGGAAAAACGTGCCAGGCCTAAGAGCTTAGGCCTCTCCACAGGTGAGTGTGTCACTTCACTGTCTTTACGTACTTTGCAATATGCTACACTGTAATAATCTGAGTGTAAATTTAGCCTAGATAGTGTAAAAATTTACCCATAAGAGTCTATATATGCCTCTCTAGCCTCTCTGTTTCACGGTCTTTCTACAATCTACAGTATCTCCCTGTCTCACAACTATTTGTCGCTCTCTATTTCTTTGGGAATCACACTGAATGGGCCTTTTGAATCTCTTTCCTCGGTGCCCTTGTTAAATAAACATTCTCATCACACTTTCATAACAGCTCATGTTTACACCAACTGGCTATTTGTAAGAAGTTTACAGCTCAACTTAGGCCGTATGAATTACACTGCAGTGTTACCCTGTGTGTGTGTGTGTGTGTGTGTGTGTGTGTGTGTGTGTGTGTGTGCGTGTGTGCGTGCATGCTTGCGTGCGTGCGTGCGTGCGTGCGTGCGTGCGTGCGCGCATGTGTGCATACTACATGTGTGCGGGTTGTTTATTTGTATCCTGTACCATTCTACAGCTATTAAAAAACAGGCTCCATTCCAGGACACATCTTCCCTATACACACAACATAACAGCATTTTTAATAATCTTTAATGAGCTTATGCCACAAGTTTAAAGAACTGTCAGAACACGGTGCTTTGCCAATGGTTCCCTTGATTGTGGCCCTTGGGATGTGCCCCTGTAAACCACCCCAACCCTGCTATGAACCAAATGCCCCGTGCTTTTAAAAGAAATGAAACACACGTCGTTGTGTAAATCCCTCCTGTGCGAAATTCAACGGGAATGTCTACTGCCCTTTGAGCCAGGATAAAGTTTGGCTTTGAAACGTCCTGAGACTCCTGGAAAAGTTTCAGCTGGACCGGAACACACCGTGCCGAGGGGGAGGGGAGGAGGGGAGGGAGGCAGCCCCATAATATCCAGCTTTAATAGAGTAATAATGAGGCTCAGAACCTCCCCGTTATGAGGTCTGAGAGACACTCCGCAGAGAGCTCCGCTGCGCCCAAAGTGTTTTGATTTCAGCCCAGCAGTAAGGCTGATGGTTCTCAGTGTACTGTGGAGCATTGCAGATGGTTGGTTCCTTTAGCTTAACTCACATTTGTATAGGCTCTCAGGGTTATAAATGGATAAATTAACAATTATTTTACTGTGTACAAAACATTTGCAAATATAATTAAAACTAGACTAAAAAGCAGTTAATATTTCATAATTTACCACTGCGCTTGAAAACAGCCTGATTTATGGATGAGCCATTTTGGCATTTGTACATGTTGGCCAAAACATTCAAATAACGGCACATTGCTATTATATATCACTTTATCACAGGATCTTTCAGACCGCCTCATCCAAGTTCCAATCCCACTAGAAGCCTTTGCTATTTCTCTCTACCCCTGCTGTTTAACCCATTTTAGGGTCAGGTCAGGTCAGGTCAGGTCAGAATGGGTTAAATAAAAGTAAATGGAGTGTGCATTGTCCCTTATCATGTATTTATCTATTACACTGATTCACCCATTTCATTTCCCCAGATATCATGTGTGACGAGACAGATAAAGGCCCACCTGTGCAGATGCACAGCCTCCGAGAGTTTGAACAGGTAGGAACATGTCTTTATGTCTAGCTCATCATACTATGCTACAGTGCTACCAAATGTGCCGTTGTAAATCAAATGTGGAGTTATATATCAAAGGGTTTGACGCTATATTATATATTAAAAAGAAAAGTCAGATCAATAGGCAGACAGTGACATTGATTTACAATAGTTGTAGAATGTGTTTATTTAATGAACACAAGCAAGGCTTTGGTTGGTATTGTTAACCAACCAAAGCCGCTGTTTGTGAGCCAGTAGAGAAGAGCTGTCCAGGCCTGTACCGGCTCTTTGGTAATGACTAGCTAGGCGTGTTTGGGGTGATGTGATGATGATGTGGCAACTGAAAATCTTTAACTATACACGCCATCTCCTGACGCTTCTCCCCAATCCCTATCTTTTCACATTTGTTACATCATTGTACTTCCCTCTGCAAAAATCACTGCATGACAGTGACAAAATGGTTGTAAAGTCAAACACTCACACTGCCTCTCAAAATCACACATATGGAGGGAGAGAGGGGGGGGGGTGCACATACATGACTATGATGAAGATGTAGAAGAGGAATAGCTACATAATGAAACGCATGCACAGCCTCTCGCTCGTGCTTTTTAAAATCCAAAACTTTGCATGTTAAAGCGATGCAGCTGTATATACTATGTCTGGTGTCGTTTTTAAATGGTGGGGAGAGAGAGAGTAAGACAAGCATGAGAGGGCAAGCGAGATGAGAGATGGAGAGCCAGGGAGAAAAAGAGCAAAGCAATGGTGGAAGAATGAAGGCTGGTTTCCACCTCTCTGCCCATATGGAAAAAAAAATACTAAATTTGTATATGTTTTACATGAAACTTGTAGTTAATATATATGACAGTCAAAGCAGATATAAGATCCATAGTATTTTTTTGTAAAGTGAAACTTATATAATTTTGTCATTTATATGAACTATATAAAACAGTCAAAGCACATATAAGATCCATAGTATTTTTTTGTAAAGTGAAACTTATATAATTTTGTCATTTATAGGAACTATATAAAACAGTCAAAGCACATATAAGAGCCATAGTATTTTTTTGTAAAGTGAAACTTATATAATTTTGTCATTTATATGAACTATATAAAACAGTCAAAGCACATATAAGATCCATAGTATTTTTTTGTAAAGTGAAACTTATATAATTTTGTCATTTATAGGAACTATATAAAACAGTCAAAGCACATATAAGAGCCATAATACGTTTTTGTAAAGTGAAACTTATATAATTTTGTCATTTATAGGAACTATATATAACAGTCAAAGCACATATAAGAGCCATAGTAAGTTTTTGTAAAGTGAAACCTATATAATTTTGTAACTTATAAGACCTATATGTGACGGTAAATCCACATACAATATTATTAGTAAATTAGTATAAATTGAAATACATATGAACTTATAAATAATTACTGCAGTAAATCCACATACAAAATCCTTAGTAATTGTGTGTTGTCAAACTTGTAGAGTTGGGCAAACATCAGTGAAACCAAAATCTGATAGGATATTGTATAGAAACCATACAATACAGGCCATGTATGTCACAGAGACATCCAAATTAAACAAAACCTAATCTTACAATGAAATAACATGAGATGACAAAATAATGAGTTGTATTCCCTTTTACATTTTATGACTCCTACATTATTTAAGATCCCCCCACCCAGTGCCCCCCCCCAGCCAGTGTCCTCCCCAGCCAGTGTCCCCCCAGTGTGACACAAGCCCCCAGTGTCCTCCCCAGCCAGTGTCCCCCCTGCAGTGTGACACAAGCCCCCAGTGCCCCCCCAACCAGTGCCCCCCCTGCCAGTGCCCCCCCAGCCAGTGTCACCACCATTGTCCCCCCATGTACCTCCCAATGCATTTTATTTTATACTGCTATGGTAACTTATAAGAATCTTCTAAAAAAAACAAAAAACATAAAGAGAGCATATCAAACACTTCACATATGTCAGGATGTGTCTGGGTAGCTCAGTCGGTAGAGCTCTCGCCTTAAGACCACAAGTTTGTGGGTTCGATCCTGGGCACTGGCAACTCAGCGTATGAGTAGCACAGCTTGGGTGCGGCAAGTGATGTGGGAAGAATTGGGAGTTGATGGTATAGTAGGTGTGGTGCTCTATCTCAGCAACCATCTCCCAGGGGTCTATAGCGCATATGTTTTTTATACCTATCATACACTTCACATATAAAAACTTATATATAGTCATAGATAAAACATATGTTTTTTTTATAACTATAAGGTATAATGAATTGGCTGACATATAACAATGTTATAAAAATCATATAAAAGAAGCATACTTTTCTTGTAAATTAAATGGTTACAAACTATAAAATACATACTATAATGGTATTTTTTTTATATATGGAAAGGATATATCTCATATAATTTAAAACTACAAACATTGTATGGAACATGTAAGGAAAATACAGTTTGCCATGTACTTACCTCATAGATCACATACATGTTGTTTACTTGATTCATACATGATTCACTTTATTGTCTTATATGAGGATTGTATGAAAGGTGCCACTTTCAAGAGTTCACATATAAAATCTAGTATGTACTTTACATGACATACATGTAAATGACATACATAAAAAATGTAAATACTTACTATTGGAGGCAACAGGACAACATATATGTTTCTTCTACTTTTTTTTCCATATGGGTGGTCCTGTGCCAAGGTAATGGTTTCTGGGAGCTGTGCCAGGTGCATTATGGTTCTGATATCACTCTGGTGCTTGCTTCAATTACCATGCCCCCTTTATGAAGGACAGGGCGACATGGGGAGGGAGGCAGCTCGGTAATTCAATTGGGGAGGCGAGTAAGAAGGTGTGTGTGTGTGTGTGGGGAGGGGGGGGGGGGATTGTAATAAAGCCGGCTCAAAGTTAAGTGTTGGAGTTTGCAGGAAAAAGGTGGGATAAACAACTTAAAGGTAAAATGGAACACGTTTTGTTATATCAAATGGAACGGGTCGGGATATGGAAAGTATTCCTCAGTATCCCACATGAGCTCAGCACTGCCTAATGTGCGGGACATAGAACAAAGACCCGGCTTCTCTTTCTCAGTCAAACTGATATTTTGATTCTTGGAACAGGGAGTGAAACCTTACACTTCAGTGGAAGTATTTCCACGGCTTTGCACCTCAATGTCCAGCTTGCCATTTGAATCCTGCCTTTGTATATAGAATGACACTGCCCATAGACGTGATGAGATTATGACTATAGCTATAACTAGGTCCTGAAATGCACTATGAACTAAATCTATAGTCTGCAATCCACCATTAGGTATTTAATGTGCTACCAAAGAAAGACAGATTCTGAAAATGTTAATCTTAAGGTCCCTGCAAACTGCTGCATTTTTAAGATGTTTTGCTGCGTTTGTCCGCCGTTTTTCAGAAAAACAGCAGCAGTTTGCAATGACCTTATAAGTGAGTAAAAATGACTCAAACAAGTGTGTAAAAACGCACCTTCAAGCATGTAATAGTTAATTTCTCCAAGCTATTCTGACCAGATGGAACCTTTAGTAGTGTGTTTCATCTGCAGGGGGAATTCATACCATATATTATTCGGCTGACCCGACTTTGAGCTGATGACTGGTGCCAACACACGACAAATTGGAATATGACTGAGAGTTTGAAAAGGACGCAGGGTGGGAATTGAAGCATGTCGCTGGTTTCTTGGACTCTCCACTACGATGTCTGAAGAAACCACAGAGCCGAGCTGGCTCAGGATATTACAATGAATCATCAAGGAAATATCGGCAACTGTGCATAATTAAGGGAATAAAATCTCACTACACGGCAT
>NC_137869.1:34680831-34695831 GCF_963924005.1 Protomyctophum bolini | reverse complement strand
CATGCATTGGAAATGGGGCATACTAGCAGTGGTGGCCATTTTGTGACAAAATATGATGGGGGGGTATTTAATGATATGATAGGCCTATTATATTTAATAAATAGCTAACCCTTTGTTTTGTGGTTTTCATTTTTCTTCTTCTCACAGAATCAAAGGTTTTATGACTCATGATTCACCAGGATCCTGGATGGCTTAATTCTATGCTTATTTTCTTGTGAGCACCGCGCTCTGAACTATGATGCGTTACCAGTTTAAAGCATCATAGAATAGGAGAAGGGTCGCACACACCAAGGGCTCATTTTCAACAGATTTATTTTCTACTCAATCAGGACAGACGTTTTGGCTTTCCAGCCTTCATCAGTTCATATTGATAGCTTGTCCTTGGTGTGTGTCTCGTATTCCTTAATTCTAGGCTTAAAATAATTGATTGATAAATCTTTTTGGAAATCTCTATGGGACAGTTGCGTTATTTTGAGTGGAACCACACAATGGCTCGCTGCCACTGCTACTCTTTACACTAGAAACGGCAACAGCAGTTCAAGGCTCTGAGCGTCTATATTGTGCCGAGTCTGTCATTTGTATCTGGTCACAGAGAGTTGAAAAGTGTTCGACTGTGGCTGGGAGTTTGTATGAGCCTTTTTAGAGTGCCATGAGTTTTCGGCCGGTGGACACACGGCTATAGGGAATCGGGATGTAATAGTGTTTGTCTTGCCCTGTTTCCCACCTAATCAAGTAGAGATCAAGTAGATCGAAATGTTGTCAGAAAGTAATAAAGAAAGTATTTTGTACCTGTATGGTGTGTGGGCTCCAATGCTCCATCCATCATCTACCAAAGTGTCTTTAGGCCAGCACCCAGCCTGTCCATGTGCGTATTCAACGTCTGCTCTTGCCCTGTTTCCCACTCATCATTCTGTGGTAGTTACCAAGGCGGCTTTGAGTTACCAAGGGAGTCGACCTAACTGGCCCCTGGTCACCACGACCTTGTTTCCTTAATTTTTACGAGTCAAATAAAACAAATTGGGTTTGTGGTTTTGATCACAAATATATTATTGTAGCGAATCATACTAAGTCATTTTTATGGGTATTGAGTTCTCTGTCCAATGTCGTAAAAATAAATAAAAAATAAATGAAATTAATGACTTATTCCAGCCTATATTTGTTTGGTGGATTTAGTCTCAGATCATTCTTTTGGATTATTGAGGGTTTATTTTATGGAGTTCTCCAGTGCTGAACATGATGTCGTCGTCCAGGCTGATGGATCTGATTACTGCAGAAGCTTCTGGTTTCACTGGAGCAGCACACACACACACACACACACACACACACACACACACACACACACACACACACACACACACACACACACACACACACACACACACACACACACACACACACACACACACACACACACACACACACACACACACACACACACACACACATACACATACACATACACACACAGACAGACAGACAGACAGACCGATCAATACATCAGCTCAGCTTTCAGCTCATCCCCGCCATATCCGTCCTAATGTTGTAACTAGAGTTAGCTGCAGCCTGATCCCTGTTTCTCTCCCTTTCTCTCCCTCTCACACTCTCACACACACCCGCGCGCGTACACACACACACACACACACACACACACACACACACACACACACACACACACACACACACACATTCTTGTTCAATTTCAACAAAAATTAAAGGCATCTAAAATGCTTTTTTTAAATCACACACACACACACACACACACACACACACACACACACACACACACACACGCACACACATTCTTGTTCAATTTCAACAAGAATGAAAGGCATCTAAAATCACATTTCCCCGGAAATCTGTGGTATTTGGACACAGAACTGAGACACTCATACACATGCATGCACACACGCTTCTGTTTTTTTCTATGTTTTAAAACCATAGCAGTAAAAAATATATATATATGATTTTTTTATTTTTATCGTTTTAACCACATAAACATTAGCATTTTGAATATTCTGCAAAAATAACAGATTTACAAGCTCACAACACACTGTGAGCTTGTAGATCTGTTAGTTTGTAGAAGTGATTTGGAGTGTAGAGGGTAAAAAAAGACGTGGGCCAAGAATCGACCCCTGGGGGATCCTGGTCAGTTAAAGTATATAAAGATTCAATGGTTAATCCTGCATGCAAAACCTGTGATGAAGTTTAATATGGTCCTAGAGCCTCTTGTCTGCCCAACCTCACTTGTTTGGGTGGGTCAGTTGATGTTGAGTCCAGAAATTGGTTCAAAGCTGCACTATAGCACCACCATCTGGAGAGAAAATGAGACGGGGAGAGAGAGAGAGAGCAAGACAGTGAGAGAACTAAGTACATACACAGAGCAGTGCCTGCTAGACTGTGTTAATTGATCCCAGGCGTGAGCAATAAATCTGAGCTCCTCTTCAGCGGGTCAGAGAAGACATATTGACTTGATCATGCCGTCGGTCATGGATGATAATTGTTCACTTAATGTGTGTATGGTGGTAACCTGCTTCCACCACCCTCCTGATGGCGATGCAGTCATTATTATAGTATTATAGTATGGTGGTAACCTGCTTCCACCACCCTCCTGATGGCGATGCAGTCATTATTATAGTATTATAGTATGGTGGTAACCTGCTTCCACCACCCTCCTGATGGCGATGCAGTCATTATTATAGTATTATAGTATGGTGGTAACCTGCTTCCACCACCATCCTGATGGTGATGCAGTCATTATTATAGTATTATAGTATGGTGGTAACCTGCTTCCACCACCCTCCTGATGGCGATGCAGTCATTATTATAGTATTATAGTATGGTGGTAACCTGCTTCCACCACCCTCCTGATGGCGATGCAGTCATTATTATAGTATTATAGTATGGTGGTAACCTGCTTCCACCACCCTCCTGATGGGGATGCAGTCATTATTATAGTATTATAGTATGGTGGTAACCTGCTTCCACCACCCTCCTGATGGTGATGCAGTCATTATTATAGTATTATAGTATGGTGGTAACCTGCTTCCACCACCCTCCTGATGGTGATGTAGTCATTATTATAGTATTATAGTATGGTGGTAACCTGCTTCCACCACCCTCCTGATGGTGATGTAGTCATTATTATAGTATTATAGTATGGTGGTAACCTGCTTCCACCACCCTCCTGATGGTGATGCAGTCATTATTATAGTATTATAGTATGGTGGTAACCTGCTTCCACCACCCTCCTGATGGTGATGCAGTCATTATTATAGTATTATAGTATGGTGGTAACCTGCTTCCACCACCCTCCTGATGGTGATGCAGTCATTATTATAGTGTGTATGGTGGTAACCTGCTTCCACCACCCTCCTGATGGTGATGCAGTCATTATTATAGCCAGTATACCCACTGAAAGAACACACTTCTTTATGCGTTAACCACTGTGTGATGTCCTTGTTTTGGTCTTGTCAACAACAACCCAAAAATATCAACATTTTCAAACTGTGAAATACTGTTTGAGCTTGTAGATCTCTGTGTGTGTGTGTGTGTGTGTGTGTGTGTGTGTGTGTGTGTGACTGTGTGTGTCCATACATAATGCTCCTGTCATAATGTTGACATGGCAGCGTGAAATCAGCTTTAGTGCAGCTGCAGGCCGGGCACCTCACAAGCACTTTGTATCATAGTGAAAGGGGGTGGGTGTGTGTGTGCGTGCGTGCGTGTGTGTGTGTGTGTGTGCGTGTGTGTGTGTGTGTGTACTTATGAACATGCCCCAGGGTTATGTATCTTGTCCATAGTGTGTTTATGGCTAGTGCATATTGTCTGTTTACGAGCATGGCATGCATACAGCATTATGCATTAATGCAAGTTTGTAGTGTTTTTTCCAGTGCCTCGCGTGTGTGTGTGTGTGTGTGTGTGTGTGTGTGTGTGTGTGTTCTTACTCGGGAGATATTTATGTATTGCATTTCCACATTTCCCCCCCTGAGCCCGCGGATCATATGGAAACACTTACAAACAAAAAGGCAGGAGAACAGAAAAAGTGTATTTTTATGAATCACTCTTGTACTTAGTGGCAAGCTAGATCCTGCAATTACCCGACAATAAAGCCAACCTTCTCTGCTCGGGTCAGAGGAGGCAGAGAAAACCACACTCCCTGTATCTGACCAATCTCCTCACAGAGACTCCGGGCTGCAAATGGATGGAAAATATAGGAGAGAGTAAACATTACGGTCAGACCCGCTGATCTAATAAGACAAGAGCCATTGACTGAGCGTTAGGCCTCGCCCACTCTTGACTGACAGCACAATTGATGGCAGTTTGTTCGAGGTGGGAGAAAAACAAGGGGAAAGGGGTCAGGCGTTTTCAGATCACTGAAGCAAATGTGAATGATTAAATGTATCCTGTTGCTGTGATGTGCCAACTGTAATAACTCCCGGGCCATGTTGTGAAATATAGCACAGGACCAGAGGGCCACCGGGGGCCAACTCGGCTTGCAAGCAACTCATAGCCAATGGGTGATTTGTTCAATTCAAACATGGCAGATAGTGAGCTGGCAAATGGTTTTCCTCTCTCGTGTCTTTTGCCTAATATATATACGGTACTTACAAGGTACCGTAGATGATTTGGAATTACTTGTACACGCTAAAATATCACTCTATATTTGGCTGTTGAGTTGCCCAGCCTCCATTTTATAATGACCCTGGGCATGTTGCCGGCTGGTGGCATTCATTGCTTGACGAACGAGACATAAAAACAAGAAAAACGGCAGACATTATTGTCCCAGTATGGCACCGGAGCCCTAATATCGGAACATTACAGTTCTTGAGCAGTAGCCGTATGTCAGCCTGTTAAGATGAACATGAATAATATTGTTGAAAATCCTCACTCCACATGTGTTGCATTCACAGCGCTGACAAAACTGTCCTCTCCTCGTTATTGTCTCCCCCCTAGGGGCGATGCGAACCCATTGGAGCGCTAATGAAAATCAAGTATTTGTAGCCTATCGAGCTACATGTTGCACAAATCAAAGCAAGCTTTGTTTGGGGCACGTTGTGGGAAAAAAACCCATTGCAAGAGTATGAAAACTCTGCTGGAAAGTGGGAAAAAAAGGAAATCAAATATGAACCAGTATCAAATCGTGTCGTAAATTCTACATATTAGTGGGACAGCTGCTTGGAAATCTTTGGATCGTCCTCCACATAACGTATCGTAAGAGCTGGCACGGGGAATCGTTCTCTATCGAAAACACCTAGTCATTAGGACAGGAAATTGAATTGAGATTTTTATGGGGTTCTTTTTGTATCTCTTCACTCTGGCTCCTCCAGCCTTCAGTAGGTGTGTTTCCCATCAGCCTGGTTGGTTGTTGTAACGTATTACCCACGGACTGACTGATGGTCTCCATATGTTATTGTTTTATAGAGTCGCTCCACGGGCTGGTAATGACCAGATCTGTCTGTAATCAAAGACATCTCTCTATCATTCTCTCTGGCTCTATCTGACTCTCTCTCTCTCCCTCTCTCTCTCTCTGTCTCTCTGTCTCTCTCTGTATGTGCCGAGGATAAGTTACATAGGGTTGTGAAAGGGCGACATGTGCACTGCAGGCCTAGCAATAGACAGACATAACCTCCCCTCCCCTCCCTGCCTCCCCTCCCCTTCCCTCCGCCTGCCCGCCCTCACATACCAGAGAAAACGGACCCGCTTGCCAGAAAACAGGATAGAAAGATCCCAACTTGGAACCCGTACATATATGGCCATGTGTCATCATTTAGTTTCCAACGAGGGGTTCCTGGAAGTGGCGCATTAGAATGGGGTGTTGAAACTGAGAGTTTTGTTGGGGACAGGTGCTTCTATTCGTGAGCCTGTGAGACTTATTTGTGATTGAGGGAGCCTTTAAATGGAATAATTGCTATCGGGGTGTGTGCGAGTGTGTGTGTGTGTGTGGGTGTTGGTGGGAGAACAGGAGCACCGAGGAGAGACTCCCGATTTTCATCAGCCTCTCTTACTCACCTCTCCCTCTCACCTCTGCTACGTGAGAACTTCCCTTCTTGCATTTGGTTTGCAACAGCGCCATCCCTTGTCCTCACTCTCGTATTGTATTGGGCACAGAGACACACGGACACGCACGCACTGACACAGAGACAGACACACACGCACATGCGCGATTGCGCGCGCACAAACGCACGCACACACACACACACACACACACACACACACACAGACACACACACACACACACACACACACACACACACACACACACACACACACACACACACACACACACGCACACACGCACACACACACACACACACACACACACATAGACACACACAAACTAATGTCATTAGATTGTTGAACAATCCATTGTGGGTCTCTTTGTTTCCCAGTCAGAGCCATCTCGCTGAGGTCATGATAGGTAATAAGGCCTCTGACAGTGAGGGTCCACAGCCCCTGCTGGGAGAGACTTAAGTGGCATGAGATCATGTTTTTTACATAAGCCTCTCCCTGGACCGGGCGGCGTGTCCAGGGACGGAGATTGCCTGCGAGTCTGTGGAATGGCAGTAATCCTCCGTTTTAAAACATATCAAGAGTTGTTCCCCTTTCTCTTTTCAAACGGTTTCGGCCCAAGTGCCCTCTCCTCTCCAACCCCTGTGAAAACACTTTCATTGCCAGTGAAACATTAGAATTGAACCATCAAACTCCCTGTTAAAGGCGCTGCTGCTGCAGTCCCCCGCTGTGGGACGCTGAGAAGGACTGGGGTACTTATGGCAGCGTCCTGGAAGAACCTCGGATCTCCAGCGCTTTGCCTGGTTTTTATTGTAATTCACAGTTGACGTGGTCCCCTCACGTTTATAAGACATTTCAAGATGTCAGGACTCCACCACTACGGAAAGTTCAGAACGTTTTACTTAACTTAACTTAAACAGGTTTACATTATAAAACCCCAAACAACAAACAAACAACAACAAAAGCCATGAGAAGGAGCAGCCACATTTTTTCAAATGTGGAAAAGCCTTTTATTTTTTTTCTATTTTGTTTAAGATACAAGCTTTCTTCAGCACCCAGTCGACTGGCAGGTAACTAACAAACCCACAACCTTGACTCTCTCCTGGCTCAAATCCTGGGACCGTGCCGCGCCAGTGTTGAGTAATGCTGTTAGTAAATACCAGGCCAATTATCGCTAACGAGGGCCTAATTGGATCCAGATGAACATTTATTGAATTTGTCAGAGAAAAAGGTAGAGTGGGAGATAGCTAATGAAGTACAGCCGGGGGCCCGGAGCGCTGCAATGGCTGAATCCATAATTCACCTGGCAAGGCTGCAGTGTTTTGTGATGTTTGTGGCTTTTATTCAATTATATGATACACTGGACAGACAGCACATGAAAAAAAAGAGAAGAAAATACAATAGGCTTTATAAACCTGAGGGGGAAAATTCTCCAAATCGCCAACCGCTTTTGCAGCAGGACAGAATCGATAAAAAAGCACACGCCGCAGCCTCTTAAGATCGTATACAGTCCATAATCGTTAAAAAACAAATTCTTGGCGCTGCACCGGAGTAGTGGGTGGTGTCCCCCCCCTCGGTGCACATGAGGCGCTCCTTCCAAATAGTTTCTCAACCCTGAAATCCGAAACATCCAAAGCCTTCACGCCATTCAAAGCCACCAAGTGTCGAGCTGATGTCCCAGCCTTCCCCTCTGTCTTTAACCCAAATTATACGTCGGCCTGTTTCATATACAGAGTGTAATTGTTGCTTTGACAGCGGACCATCGGGGGTTATGCAAACTGACTCCATGGCAGTGGATGCGGCTCATGCGCACGCGTAGCCTACAGTATAGGCACACATACTGTACAGTACGGGTGCTTACAGTCACACGCCACAGCCATTACGTAACAGGAGGGACATTTGTGATACGATACAACAGAGAGCCATACTAGAACGTTGTCTTTGTTTAATTTATCAAATGGGTCTCTATTTCCCCTTTTCTTAATAATCTACATTCAAAGCCAGTCTGTCATAAACATTTACTCATTACTCAAACCAAGTTTCAAAGTGCTAGCAATAAGAACACTTATAAGAAATGTTCATGCAAGGTTATACAGTAAATGAGTTCTGAACAGATGTGAAAAATCAGAGTATTTTATGGGGGAACAGTGATTTAAAAACAATGTACTGAATTTGCCATCCTAATGCTTTCAGTCTGTCTATCCAACCCACAGTCCCACAACGGCTCCAATTGCAAAAGAACAACCTTTGGTTCCCATCCTCCTAGCCTATAGTCATTCAACTCTCCAATTTCTAACCAATTTAGTATACCATTGTGTGGCAACTGTATCATAAAGTCAATAAAATGCTTCAACTATAAGCACGAACTGCCCACTCCACTCTTTGTTTTTATGACCCACTGCACACACAGGATGCTTTCGCTATGCAATTGGCATGTGTGCTGAATGTACCGTGTACTGTATGCATGTGTGTGTGTGTGTGTGTGTGTGTGTGTGTGTGTGTGTGTCGCGTCGTGTCGCGCATGTGTGCACACGTGTGTGTGTGTGTGTATGAGCCACCAGCAGGCACACCACATAATATGTGCTTGTGCATGGATCATCGCATAACTAGTAACTACATATAATTGTGTTTTGTCTATGCAGGTCGTGTGCATAATTCTACAGATGTTGTCTTTATGGAAAATAGAGACGCAAACAGCAGAGCCAAAGCGGCTCCGGAGCACCGATGTGTAGTGTAGGCCAGGGGTTCAAATCACCGCGGTGCATCCGGCTTGGAGGATCTTTGTCACTGCTCATATGGGCTGCAGGGCGCCACCTGTCAGCTGGGAATGTTTAGTGGGAGAGTGGGAGGAAGGCTCTACGTGTCCTCCCAGTGGGCACTCTCACTGGCAGGTGAGCCACTCGGGACAAGCAGTTCCAAAGAATTCCTCCCGACATTAATTGGCATTAACGACTAAATTGGGGAGAAAGAAATCACACTAGTGTGAAGTGAGGGCGGGTGCTCTTATCATCATACGTCATCGGCGTCCTCACTTTTCTGTCCTCGCTTTTAAGCCCTCAGCCAATCAAATCATCACTACAGGGTACACACAGACACACAAATCTGGGCATAGGAGGGGCTAGCTAGCGCCCCCACAAAAAAAGAAAAAGAGTCATTCAACTCTCCAATTTCTCTCTCTCTTCGCTCCCCTCTCTCCTCCTCCATCCGCTATGCTTCTCTCTCTCTTCCCATTCCTGTCTCCGTCCCCCTAGCACCCATTCCTGTCTCCGTCCCCCTAGCACCCATTCCTGTCTCCGTCCCCCTAGCACCCATTCCTGTCTCCCTCCCCCTAGCACCCATTCCTGTCTCTGTCCCCCTAGCACCCATTCCTGTCTCCGTCCCCCTAGCACCCATTCCTGTCTCCGTCCCCCTAGCACCCATTCCTGTCTCCGTCCCCCTAGCACCCATTCCTGTCTCTGTCCCCCTAGCACCCATTCCTGTCTCTGTCCCCCTAGCACCCATTCCTGTCTCCGTCCCCCTAGCACCCATTCCTGTCTCTGTCCCCCTAGCACCCATTCCTGTCTCCATCCCCCTAGCACCCATTCCTGTCTCCGTCCCCCTAGCACCCATTCCTGTCTCCATCCCCCTAGAACCCATTCCTGTCTCCATCCCCCTAGAACCCATTCCTGTCTCCATCCCCCTAGAACCCATTCCTGACGTCCATCTACCACTGCTGCCCCCCCCACCTCCCTCATGCCCAATTTATGCTCCGCCGTGTGACACGCTTGTGGTGCGCCGTGAGCATATATAGATTATGCTACATATATAGATATACCGTAGATTAGCTACTCCTGGCATCACTTCATCCACCTCCCCTTTAATGTCCAGCCCTCTACCACCTCTACTTCACCCTATACACCCTCACCCCCGCCCACCCAGCCTAGGTCCCATTATACAGTTGCTTCTCATCCTGCCAGCTGATGGTTCAGTGAAGTGGGGCCCTCGGGCTCCCTTTCCTGTCTGTTTGATTTCCATCCACGTTCAACATTAGAGGGCACCGATCCAGTGTACAAACAGTCAAACACACACACGCATACACTATAACGCTTATTTCCAGGAAAGCCCCCCCCCATCCAAACACACTGAGACTTTCTGCACATACAAATATGGTGCAATTGACGCATGCACAATGGCGTGTGCATTGTGCAAGCAGTTAGTTGAGAGCATGCGCACCTCCAAATGTACCCCCCCCCCCCCCCCCGATCCCCTCCTCTGAAGTCACATCTGCAGATGTTCATCCATGCACACACTCACATTGGTCACGGTCTACAGGCACGTTGGTTTTAGCTTGATAAACATGCTGTTCCGTCCATAGTCAGTGTGCTTCAGGATCAGGAGCCTGAATTTTCAGGCCCTGGAGTCATGACATCCACCCAGCACATATAAAAGACCACCACATATAACAGATTTTGTTAGCAAATTCAACCCTGGTTATTCTGTTGTTCAATCCTGGTTATTCTGTAGTTCAACTCTGGTTATTCTGTAGTTCAACCCTGGTTATTCTGTAGTTAAAGTTCAACCCTGGTTATTCTGTAGTTCAATCCTGGTTATTCTGTTGTTCAACTCTGGTTATTCTGTAGTTCAACCCTGGTTATTCTGTAGTTCAAGTTCAACCCTGGTTATTCTGTAGTTCAACACGTGAAAAGTCACTCATTTTGAGCTTACATGAAGTTTATATTTATGCGAGTTCATGGTTCAAGGTTTTTACTAAAAATTACTTTACTAAAATCAGCACGACTCAATCTAAATGGGGTATTCATGAATGGTGATTTATACTTAGGTGCGAACCAGTGTCACGCAATGAAAACAGCAGATCTACAAGCTCACAGTAGGTCCCGCTGCAATGCGTTGTGAGCTTGTAGACCAGCTATTTTAAAGTAAATGATGTGGCCTATAGTAGGGCCTACCTATACCGTACAACAGTAAGTAAATGATGTGGCCTATAGTGTTAGTAGGGCCTACCTACCTTATAACAGTAAGTAAATGGCTCAGTAATGTTACTACCATCAACACAGGCTAATGATTTTGTAGGAATAAATTGAGAATCCATTTAAATGTTGGCATCACGATGGCCCACATGTTGAAAACTTTGTTTTGGTGAGAGCTAAAAGACACTAACTGGCTTCTGTAATACTGCCATCTGTTGGATGTGTTGTGCGTTGCATAACCTAATGCCAGTCTTGTCTATGGGGATCATACACTGTATGTTACAGCGATGTGGAGATAGACCATCGTCATCCATCTTCCTGTCATTATTGTAGACTCAATGTAATGTGTGTGCGCCTACGCACATGTTTTTGGGCTTGCCTTTATGTACGTACGTAAGGAACATAGACCTTGTAAGCTCTCTCTCTACTCTCTCACACTCACACACACACACGCACACGCATGCATGTACGTACGTACGCACGCACGCACAAACATGCACGCACACACACACACACACACACACACACACACACACACACACACACACACACACACACACACACACACAAATGCACGACATGTCGAGGCCTTTTGCGGTCCAAGTCGTTCTCTTGTTTGTCAGCTGGGCTTCATTCACAAAACCTTTCTCTGCCGGCAGCGTTTCCTCTGTTTTCTATTTGGGCTATTAAAAAAAGAGAAAGAACACTAACTTTGTTCTGAAGGTCTGTGTTTGTTTTTTCTGAACTGTCTGCTCTCTTTCTCTCCCCGTACGGCAAAAATGAATCCAAGCGAAGAGGCAGAAATTCGGGGATAGATTGGGTTACACGACTTCCCAGAGACAAAAGTGGCCTGTATGGCAGGGTCGGCCATGACAGTTGGCAGTCGCCTGGGCTCGGAGGAGAACCTGATACCATAATTTAGACCCGCCATAAACATAGAGAAATGAGAGACAGACTCTCTCCCTGACTCTGAAATATAACCATGGGAAAACTGGGCACTGGCCGCAAAAGTGCTGCACCCGCCATAACATGAAATACATGTTTTTATGATTAGACGCAACGTGTTTATCATTGCTTACAAAAACCCATGGAAAGTATTCAGTTGGCCATCAGCACTGTATGTGTGTGTGTGTGTGTGTGTGTGTGTGTGTGTGTGTGTGTGTGTGTGTGTGTGTGTGTGTGTGTGTGTGTGTGTGTGTGTGTGTGTGTGTGTGTGTGTGTGTGTGTGTGTGTGTGTGTGTGTGTGTGTGTGTGTGCTCGTGTGCATGCATGTGTGCGTCGTGCGTGAGATGTGACATTTGGGAAGAGTCATTAGAACAGGTACCAGTTCCTGCTCAGGAGATGATTTGGTAATGCCTCTTGGTGTATTTACATGTGGACATTGCTCTCTGCTGCACTCTCGCCATGTCAGGGTCTAGAAAGCATAGTAAGCCGAAGATGAAACAATTGTCTTAACCACATGAACCCTAGCGTGACGCGTCCCTAATATTCTGAGCATGTCACGATAGGCAAACATTCAGCGGCAAAATAGATAAATATGTCCCGATTATCAGTGGAAAGATTTAATTTAGACTATGAAAAAAGTAAAGTCCAGACCTATGTTGGACCTCGGTCAGTGAAGTATAGAGTTAAGTGGTTAAGTATTATTTTCAAATGAAACGGACTGAGTCTGCTGTGTGTTTGCATGTGGACTCATTGATTACCTCTGTCAGTGCTGAATGAAGCAAGCACACAGGATGTGTTTAGCAGTGCACTGGCCTGTCTGTCAGCAAACCCAGAAGCACTCAAAGACCGAGCATATGAAGTGTGTTGGCTTGACATGAATTCATTATTATTCTTCAACAGAAAGATCAGCTGGCAGATATTTGATAAGCAGGGGTCATCATGGAGCATATATGGAGAGAGGGACAATCTCAGGGTTACATTAATACTCAGAATGTGGCTGTGTACAAGCTGCACAGAAGCAACAAGCACAACTACAAGTCTTCATCTTTTTCTTTTGTCTTCATGTGTAATCCTCTTCCTGCTGTCAACATAGTCTGGCAGAGACTATGTTTTGCATCCTGTCCGTCCGTCCGTCTGTCCTTCCGTCCATCTGTCTGTGTGTCCGTGTGTGTGTCCGTCTGTGAACAGCTAATCTCCGGCACCGTTGGCTTGATTGCAGGCAGCGAAACTGTGCACACACACTCCCTGGATGAACCTGAGCTGAACCTCTGCCCCAACCTTTTCACATGGGCCTTATAGCACCACCAGGAGGCAGATCTTTGCAAAACACATTTTTTGACAGTACTCCTACAGATATTGTCCAAACATCACACAAATCGGTACAAATGATCTATAGTCAATAAACGAAACGGGTCTTTAATAATATTCATATATTATAATATATCATACATTTTTTTCTAATTCATTCATTAAAAAAATTAAATAAAATTGCATATCTGAGATTGTAAATGTGCAATTTTTACTGTTGTAGCCTATGCAAACCACTAGTAGTATGAAATAGAGTTAGGGTTAGGATTAGTGGTTAATCACACTAAAAGATTTCATCAATTATAAAAAATCAAGTAGAATTCTTTCACGTTGATGCATTGATAGATACATATATATAGTATTAAAAAGAAGTCGTCTTCAGTATTCGATAATTGAAAAAGTAAGAAAGTGATCGTTGCAGGCCTATTCTTTCTCTCTCTCTGTCTCTCTATCTCTCTTCTTCATCTTCTCTCTCTTCCACCTCAGTGTTTAGTAAAGGTATAGAGGGAGAGTGTTAGAAGTGTGTACTCTGTTTTGGAGTGCACAGACACATCCTGCACACACACATACTGTAGACCTGTGCTCAATATACGCACGTATAGTGTACGTAACCTCTACTCAACGCATGTTGATGCGCAAGGGGAGACTGCCTCAGGACGCTTGTGATTAGCCCTGAGGGCTCAATCAGATTGACTCATCTATCTGTAAATGATGAATGGGAGTGGGGATTAAAAGTGCTGCACGTGGGTGGTGTGTGTTTGCGTTATGGAAACAAACACCTTTCCTGCCTCACAGGAAAGTGTGTGTGTGTGTGTGTGTGTGTGTGTGTGTGTGTGTGTGTGTGTGTGTGTGTGTGTGTGTGTGTGTGTGTGTGTGTGTGTTTGCGTGATTGAGATGGATGGATGCAGAGAGTTCAAGCAGCACTCAGGGTATCTGGAATTGTGCTCGTTTGCGTGTCTGCAGAATGGATTAACATCAGTTCCAAGTAGAGATTAATGTGTTTGTTTTAGTGTTTAGTGAAGATTTAAGTGATCTAAGATGAGATACCCCCAAAACTTCCTGATTTGTTGTCCTGTATTTACAGTATGTTACGGCCAAATGTTGAATCAGTTAAAACACAAATAAGCTGATTATGCTCTGTGTGCGTCGTGTGAATGGAAGTGTGGTGTCAGCTAACATCTCTAAAGCAGCCAAACGATACACCAAATGGACCTTATGGGCCTGGTCTCTAGCCTCTTCTCAGCTTACCGATAGAGATGATCTCTCTGTGTCACTCTCTGTCTGTTTGTCTGTCTCTCTCTCCCTCCCCTCCCTCCCTCTCTCTCTCTCTGCCCCCCCTGCACTCTTTCTCTGTCTCTCTCCCCTTTGTTCTGTCTCTGTAAATCCCTGTTGAAGCCCTTGGCTCCTCACAGCTCCTGACAGATGACTGTAGATGAATCATGAAGCAGAGGTGGGGCAGAGAGAGAGAGAGAGAGAGAGAGAGAGAGAATAAGAGCATAGGAGAGAACTCCATCAGATGTCTTCATGATGGAAGATGTGGTCGTCAGCTCTCCCTTAAGAACCAAATGATGTCATCTCCTTTGTTCTATAAGGGTAATGGGCCTCCCCCAAGCAGACGACCCCTCTTCCCCTCATAGAGATGAAATGTGAGCGTACACACCGCGCTACACAACACATGCACACACCAACATGTATGTATGTGTATGGGGTCTGCATGCATGCAGTCATGCATCCACAGAGAAATATACACAGTATGTGGTGCTATACAAACCGA
>NC_137869.1:34648331-34678331 GCF_963924005.1 Protomyctophum bolini | reverse complement strand
GCGCGGTATAGATGTGTGCAGTACGTACTACGTATACGTGTGTGAATGAATGTGTATCCGTGTGTTTGATGTGTGTGTGAGTGCGTGCGTGTGTGTTTTATAAGTTACTTGAGTCCATATGTTTTGATTGAAACTGTTTTTGTGGTGGTTTGGGCCAATGAATCTCATGTGCCACAGGGACTCACTTTTATTTTTTTGGCGCACCACAGGTTGGCCGACAGGCTGGAAAAAGCCATCTTATAGATTCTTCATACCATCAGTACTGCATCAAGCCAGGTCCTGATGTGACGCTGGCACTGGGGCAGAGACCCACCCATTACCCACCTACCCTAGTACCATACCTACCTTGTCTTTCCACCCTAGTCCTCCACTTATATACTGTACTGCTGGCAGCCCAGGCTTTCAACACATCTGGCAATGATTTGAGAGGGAAGGAGAGAGAGAGAGAGAGAGAGAGAGAGAGAGAGAGAGAGAGAGAGAGAGAGAGACATGGGGGAGCATACATGCTGCTTGATTTGAGGAGATGTGTCTTGTGTCTGTAAATCCTCACTGTTCATTTGATTGAGAATGATGTACAAAATTGTACACAATCAGAGTTGCAATTACAAATGGATACATTTACAGCAAATGTGTAACATTTTTACCAAATGATAAATTGGAGAATTTTTCTATATCACTGAGGGTTCTGAAAAAACGGTAGTGTTGGGTCCATTACGTTTTGTCGTTCATCTTCTAAATGGTGCTTACGTGTGAGATATACTTTGTTTTGTCCCCTTAGGGATTTCTTCTTGGCCTCAGTGTCTCTGCTTTTTTTTTTGAGTGTCGCAACCACTCCAAGGAACAGCAATGTCCGTCCTATGTGACTATGTTTAGAGTACCAGTAGGGGCAAAAGTGGCGCTGTTGTGCCAGAAACAGAGAGAGAGAGAGATAGTGTTGCACTGTTGCCTGCTAATTACAGAGAGAGAGAGAGAGAGGCAGGGGGAGAGGGGAGTTGCACCACTCAGTTCACACAGGTGTGTTTTTAAATAATTCAAATGTTTATTTATTTTTCAAAATAGTACAGAATATAAGTTCTGTACAATGCAGCAACAATATTTCAAAATTCCAGAACAGCCAGTCCAAGAAACAAAACAATATAATTCTACAGTACAGTCATACACAGATTATACTATATAGACATTATGTAACAGAATCAACCACACACTAGTATACATACATACATAGAAACTGTTAAATACGTTTGCACAGTTTGTACTGACTTAATTACAAGTGCTACTCTAAGAACAGATTGCATAATAGACTGAAGGGATTTATAGTTCATACAATATGGCTCCACTTCAAAGCAACCTTTTCCTTTCACTGGAATGTACTGATACTACATCAGTGTGAGGTCACTATCTACGTATGTATACATGAGTGCAGATAGATATACTTGGATGAGGTTGATCTTAATGAGACATTTACACATATACAGGTATGTACAGTAGATTTATTGCACATGTACCGTAGTAATATTTACTTATTTCTAACTAAAAGTGATGTTTTTGGACACTGGTCCCAGACCCAGACATTGTGCTACATACATGACGTTTCTTGATCAGTTCTTTAACATTACTCTATGTTTCCTTTAGACTGGATCCTTTTCGCAGACAGCAGAAATGTAAAGGTTTATGCTTGATTTATTTTCCTCTGCAAAAGGCGTGAATCACAGCGTCCTGCCTTCTTTCTGAACGTGGGCCCAAATCATTCAGTGCCATGTGGTTTGAGAAGCAGTGACTCTTCACTGGGAAAACCAAATAGAAATAATTATAAATTGGATTGCTCTACGTGCTTGTTAAATAGGTCTCAGTCGACTCAGCTTGTGTTTTCGTTAGCAGCGTGAGGACAGTAGGTCATGTGACCTTTCCTTTCCCTTGTTAATCTATTCAAAGTGTGAAACATAAAAATAAAGCTTAATGTCTATTGCAGAGGCTTCAGCACTTATGCATACTTTATGACTTTGTGACGTGAACCCCCACTGGTTCTGTGTGCATTCTGTGTGTGGTCGCCGCGGTCTACTCTGCAGTATGTGGTTCACATTTAGCTTGTCTCTCCTGCTCAGTCACAGTCTCGTCTGCCAGCCTTTGCCATCCGTTGGAAGTATCACCTGTACAAGTAATTTCCTGCTGTATACAATATACTCATATCTTGATTGAATGCACTCTAAAATCCTACCACAAAGGTCAACGTTTTCATGGCGTGGCTGAGGTGGCTCTGTCAGAGGCAAAACGTATATTGGAGCTTATCTCGGAAACCATTGGGCCAATCAATCAGCGGCAGATTTATTGACTCGCATGTCTCTCCATCTCTCCAGACAGACGCCATCATCGATATGATATAGAATCCACATTCAATTGCGAGCCATGAAATATTGAATATTGGGCCCTGTCTTGTCTTGTTTTAATTGCATCATTGAATTTGCTAGAATTTATGAATCATGTAGATCCTGTATCTCTTGAGCCCTGTCATCCCTTTTCCATTTTCTTCCATTGTATACACTACTGTACATTATTCACTCTATTTTTCTACCAAGCTGAAATGGCTTGAACAGTAGCATAAAGCCTAAATCAGCATCTTAAAACATATTCTAAAAGTAATCACTCCACCCTATGATTTCACCTATTTTTGTGTATATTTGGGTCATCTCTGAAGATGATTTAATTACATTTAGAAATTATAATTCAACCGCCATGCCTATACTGTGTGCCATAGCTGTACAATAAACACAATAATTAGACCTTCTCTCACACTATAGTGCAAGGTTTTGGCAGTACCAGGCACTGGCAGGCAGCGAGACTGGAAAACCTCTAGCGAACTGGCATCAAGGAGCTCCTATTACTGGCAATGGGACTCATACCATCACCACCAACCCCCACCCCCCACCACCACGTCCTCCCACTCTCTCTCACGCACGCACAGACACACACACAGACACACACACACACACACACACACACACACACACACACACACACACACACACACTTTCCTGTGCACACTGCATTCACAAGTTCCACTGACACCGTCTGACCCTATTTTAGATAGATAGATAGATAGATAGATAGATAGATGGTTTATTTGTCCTTGCGGAAATTCATTTTGTGCCAAGCAGCCTTCAGCACACAAAAAATCACAACACATAAATACACAATACATTGACAATACTACACAAGTATTTGGACCCTAAACCGAAATCTAACCTGAACTTCTAAAACTGAGCATTGACCCCAAAACCGACCCTTGAACAATTTTGCTCTGGCAGAATATCCTCTATTCCCGGCACAACGATCCTTCCCACTCTCAACTATTTCCCACATCTCTGTCCTTGTGAGGAAATTCCTGACAGTTATTTGATCCTCACAAACGAGAAAACACAATCACACACACGCGCGTATGCAAACACGCATGCACGCATGCATGCAGGCACGCACGCACGTGCGCACACACACACACACACACACATACGCACGCACACACGAACGCACACACGCACGCATGCACGCACGCATGCATGCACGCACACACACACGCACGCACACACGCACACATGCATGCACACAAACACGCACGCATGCACGCACGCAAACACGCACGCATGCACGCACAGACACACACACACACACGCGCACACACACATACACGCACGCACGCACACGTATCTTCCCACTGCTCTCCCATAGGGCTCTGTTCCTCAAAGTCTACGCTGACACGCGAGCGAAACAGTAGGCCAGAACTGTTATGACTAACTTCCAACGCGTGTTGCCGTGGCGACATAACACCCGTCTATGGCAGATGCAAATGAAGGGGATAAGGACAGTGTTTGGCCGGAGGCAGCATCTCTGGAAAATGTCTATGAGACGTGGTTGCTGTGAGGTGATCGCAGCACGGTGCCCAGATACTTTCGCTGCGTTGGTCTAATGCTAATCCATCCTGATGCTAATGAAGGGGGTCCACGCATGTCCCCCTAATAATACCAAGCAGTGGGGTGCAGAGTACGAGACTGGAAAAATGGTCTGATGTGTGTCGTCGACTCGCCCCCCCATCCCTCCAATATTGGATTATGCTTCTGACGCTGGAAAAGTCCTGGAGAAATATGATGATTTCATTTTATGGGCACGTCGTGTTGTAATAAATTCAGTCATCTCTCTCTGCTGCGTGACCTTTGGATGAGGCCATTGTGGTCATGTGTGTTTTCTCCAAGTCTGTCAACAGAGATTGTTATTCACTATTGTCACAGATGATACATTTCTGATGCACTCCCTGATTGAGTTTGGGCCAGCAACGATCAGCGCGCACGTGTGTTCGCACACGCACGTGTGTGTGTGTGTGTGTGTGTGTGTGCATCAGGGATCAGGGACGGATTTAGACTCAAGGATGCCAATGGGCCAGTTATGTTTTAAGTCCCCCGTACCCCACACTACCCAGAATGTGCAGTCGGGTGGGCATGCAAACACACTGGAAACTACTTGAGTTGTGTGAGGTCAAGAAAGCACCTGTACACATTTATCGGACGTACAGTACTACAGTCTACAGTATTTGCATGATATTTATTTGTATGTAAAAATAAATATAAAAACTACCGTATGTACAAATGACTCTGTTAATGAAACGTATACGTTTCCGGGTCCCATAGACAGAATAACGCACTGTTAAAACGTACTGTGAGGATGACACATTGAGGTTAGACAACACACTCCATATATGGGCGTAACTGCATTGATAACTCCTTATTGCAGTCTAACCGCCACCCGGCAGTCTGTGTGCACACACCGATCTGCCCCAGCAGCGTGACATCCACACTCTCTGCCGACGTTAAATTAATCATTTAACTCCTGCTTCTTAACTGTGCCGTATTAAGAAGCTCTGTTGTTTCAGCGCTTCTTGCCCTCAGGGCGTCTTACTGGTATGGTTATGGCTGAGTTATAATGACATGAGAGTGTGATGACGTGGTCCGCTGGCCAGCCTGCTGGTCCTCCCTTAAGACAAACCCTCCCCCAATCCACTTATTACTAGCTTGGGGTGCAGTGCTGAGAAGGAGAATAAAAACATAGGACAAGACAAAGAACACTAGACTAGGACAACAAGAACTCAGTTACACTGACAGTTAGTCATAACATGAGGGAGTAGAAAAAAACACGCACGCACGCACACACACACACACACACACACACACACACACACACGCACACATGCTTACGGCAGTCCATCGTTGTCGATGATGACTTCACAAAAGGGGGTTTTCGCCGCTTGGTGAGCATGAGCCCTATATACATTTAATAGTTAATTGTCATTGTCAATACCGCCACCCCCTACCCCAGGGGCCCTCGGTAGTCTCTAGAGTCCCTGGTTAGGCATTGGCCCCATTGTCTTGGGCCTTGGCCCCCAGAATCCATCAATGCACCATGTAGATTTGTATGCAGTGTTTGTTATTGTGCTTCAGCTTCACTGTTACCATCATGACTGATTGGTTCCTCCTGCACCCGGCTGGAGACAGCCTGGACATGTCTTCTGGGATCACTGATGATGGAGAGAGAGACCCACACATACACATGAACATGTACAAACAGAACCAAACTTTGAACACACAAACAAACACACACCACACACCCGTCTTGTTTCAGAATGCCTACAGTAACGTCATTCAGACAAATGCCCAAATGCCCGCAGGGAAGAGTCAGTGCTCTGCTGTCCACACATAGCTATTGTCATTGAAATGTTCCCTCTGCCAACCTGGAAAACCCCGAGGCTACTTGACAGTGACACACATAAAGTCCTCAACATGTTTCATGAAGAAACCTCAGAGGTTTAGAACAATGGAGCACATCGAGACAAGACACTCAGTTACAGTTATTACTGTAAAGAGTAACTTTTCAATGCACTTTTCAGATTGTCATTGATTCTGATAACAACACACCATCTAAAGTTAGTTAGTGTCTTTAATAAAGTACCGGTAACTTGATTGGCTTGTATCCGTCTTCTTGGACTAAACTTCGGAAGTTTCACTATAACGAGAACAGAGAAAAGCAACATGTTAAATGTGTGTGTGTGTGTGTGTGTGTGTGTGTGTGTGTGTGTGTGTGTGTGTGTGTGTGTGTGTGTGCGTGAATCAGAGGTCTTCTCAACTCTTTCCCAATACACATAATTTGGATAGAGTACTGTGGTCAGTGTGTTTTCCAGCTGCTAAATGAAACGTTATTCATTTATGTCACAGAGAGTATATTTTTGGTCATAATATATTCCAAAGTCTGTAGTGCTGGATTGAGGGGTGCAATGCGTGTGTGATGTGCTACATAAATCATTAATATGCTTGTGTCGTTTAGTCATTCATTCAATCTCTCCCATTGCATGTGTCCCAAACAAGGGGGCAGACCTGCTCGTGTGAGTCCAGCGTTCCACAATGACAGCCGGGGTGTGTGTGTGTGTGTGTGTGTGTGTGTGTGTGTGTGTGGGGTTACTATAAATAGTTTCAGATCACTGCAGTTCTCTGAGGTTTTGAGAGTCAGATTTCCATAAGCTCAGGTGAACAGGAACAGGAGAGTGGAGCTATAGCGCCACTCCATGGTTTGTCCGCCCTCTCATGCCTCTCCTGAACCCCCGAAGTTTGCAGCTATTCCACAATAAATGTACAATCTAGAATAACCTTCATGGTCCTGTGTCACATTATTGATGCATGAAATTTTGAAACTAGTGTCTGTCTAGTAGTACATTAATTTAATGAATAATATGCCTTAAGCCTAACCAGCCCCAGAGAGACAATGTACTGCATATTCCACACTCCTACAACATATTCCCAAATTGAACATGAACATGAACACCACACTTAAATGTTCTGTGTGTTTGTACGTTCGGGGGGCTCGCAGCAGCTGCCATTCCAGGCCTGAGTGGATTCTCTTTTAGGAGACACCGTGAAAGGGAGCTGAACAGTTGTGTCCTACAGTAGGCTTTAGATCAGTGTTCAGCACTGTATGAGCTTAGAAGACATCCCATACTGTCTCTTTGACTATTTCACTGTCCAGACAACATGCAACCACCACACCAGTTCAGCAGTAGCTTTCATGAGTTTGAATGTTGTCCACTCATCAACAGTAGACCAGCATGTGTGCCTGCTATCTATCTGTCCCACACACACACACACACACACACACACACACACACACACACACACACACACACACACACACACACACACACACACACACACACACACACACACACACACACACACACACACACACACACACACACACACACACACACACTCTCTCTCTCTCTCTCCAGTCTCATATTCTTGCCGTGTCTTCCTGGTGTTAAAAAAAGAAACATCCAACAGTCACCTCCCTCCCCACCCCCCTGTGCCCCCCCTGACCTTCCCCCAATCTAAATGTGACCGGCAGTCCGTTCTTCGAGTTATCGAGGAACGACAGAGAGCCAAAGTCTGCTCTCTACGCCTTTTATTTTAAATATTAAATTGTTAGAATTGTAGTTTTTGTTAGTTCTTTTCTTTTGCTTGGTACTACTATGGTGCTGAATGGGGGGCGGTGAAGCCCCCTGGGATGAACACACGCCTGACGACGACATGTCTAACGATGGTTGTCCTGGTTATCGTACTATCTCGCAGCATCTCAATGACCTGAAGAAGGAGAACTTCAGCCTGAAGCTCAGGATCTACTTCCTGGAGGAGAGGATCCAGCAGAAGTACGAGGAGAGTGGCGACAATGTGCACAAGAGGGTGAGCCAGAGATTCTGCTGTTGTGTGTTTGCATGCATGCACAGTATGTACAGTGTTATATCCATGTATGTACAGTATGTTCCTTAGAGAGTGTGCATACTGTATAATGTATGCATGATGCTCAGTCTAATACTCAAGTAAAAGAAAAAAGCCTTTTCCAAACTTTTGGAAAAAGAAGATGCCACTGACTTGACTGACTGAGACATTGTGGCGTACAGTATGAATGCAACGCCTTGCAGCTGCACGTCAACACATGCTGTGTGCTTCTCTTGTTGTTAGGCTGTAATGTTGTAAGGTAATCCTGACAGCAGGTCCCAGATCAGTTTCTGAGATCCCACGGCCAGTCATATAGCTCTGATTGAGGGCCACAGCAATGCTAGTGCTGATAATAAAATGCAAATAACCATAATATGTTTGTTAATACAATTGGTCAACCAGCATAAAATATTATCAATTAATGTACGCTTGTTTAATGACATCAGCTCATTTCACATTTTGTGTACAATACCTGATATTATGCAGAAATGATGAGTGGAGACTAGTCAGGACTGACTGAGAAGGTTTAGTTTAGTTTAATTTAGTTTATTTGCACAATAAAACAGTACAAAAAAAGGTAACATCAATAAAAGAGAAGTGTGTGCAGGTGAGAAAAGAAACCCAGGGAGGGCTTATATGTGGTTCTCACCAAAGATAATATACAAATAGTAAGGAGACAGCAGCAATAGTAAGGCGACAGCAGCTTTAGCAGCTTTAGCAGCTGCTGTCTGGGCCGGCAAGCCAGCCAATTGGATTTCAGTAGACACTCCCCATCAGGCCACAGTACCTCTGGTGAAACTGCTCGTTGTCAGGGACATGATCATCTTTGCGTCTATGTTTCCGACCGCAATGTATGCTCTTTACAGTAAACAATCAAATGCACTCCAGTACGGCCTAAATGTGCTTTTGTTACGGCACTTGACCGCCAAGGCTATTCAGTTCACCACAATTTTCTCTAGTTCAAATGGCCAGTCAAGAGCATTTTTCTCCTGTCTTCATCTGAACATTAGCCCCTGGCAGACAACCAAGGGCTACAGCCTGTCTATACCAGTACTAAATAAAGACATACTGATTTAATATCCTCCGTCCATATGAAGCTCATTAAACTCAGATTATTAGTGTGTGAATGATACAACCACACAAGTTGAATGATTGACCCTATGCTCTGTGTCATAAAGCTGGCAACATCATCTCTGTGTTAATGTCTTTGCCCTTTCTTGACTGACACCCCAGAAGCACAGACCATCTGTGTTGTGGTTATGATGTGTTTATTTTATCAATGTTTACTCTCTGCTCTCATAGAACATAGAAACCTCGAGTTTCCTCGGTGACAGCACGGACATGACTGAATTATCTGGATTGTGTTTTATCACGATACCATTATCCATTTATTATATTAGCTTTTCTCTTGACACGGAGAGATTCTACAGTGCAGAAAGGGTATAGGCACTGTAATGCAAAATCGTACAGTAATGGGTTTGATTTGCAGTTACATCCAACAGTTTATGAGCACTGAGGTTTTGCTTTTTGCAAAATTACGTAGCTTATTGTGCAAAACATAGTATTAACATTATCCCACAAGCTCATTCTGAAAAAGAAAACATGCAGGACACCAATTGCATGTTTTTCAGATCTGAAACAACTAGGTATAATGGGTAATAATAATAATAAAGGTCACCATCAGAGTATCTAACAGAGGGACTAACAACGTAGGTAATTAAAAACCCAATGACCTACATTATGTTTGCCCAAACCCCCCCCCCCCCCAGGCCTTGACTTATTGTACGCATGCATGCGCCAGTAGACTTGGTTGCATTACACATCAGTGTGCAGTGAACATGAAAGCATGTCAGCATGTCAGCGAACGTGCTTTACTATATAGTATATACACAGTGTACAGTATATACACATAAACATGAACCCCTCAAAGTTCACCAGTGAACCATCGCACAGTCATTCTAGTCTCGCGGCACACATTATAACGTCAATCCGTCATCGCCACAGAGCAACACCTAAACGTGAGCGGACAGATGCAGTTTTATCCTGCTTGTTGCTACCTTATACTCCAGTGCAGAATGTTAAAAGTGCTCATGTTGCTGTGTGTAGGGGTGGGGTGGCGGGGGGGGGGGGGGGGGGGGGAGAGGGGGGAGAGAGACGGACCAGCAGGTGTTCATACAGTATGCCACTCTTCTATTTATAGCCCAGAGATATGGGTCTCTGGCACGTGAAGGGTAGGAAACCCTCTGCTCTGTTTTCAGTATGACTTCAGTCAGTGGCGGAAAGAGTACTCACATTTCTTACCTAAGTAAAATGATCAATACGGCAACGTAGAAACACTTTGAAAACACAAATAGCTGCACTCCCCTCTGGGGGTGTGGAACGTGTGTGTCGAATTTGAAGTCAGTTGGGCGAACGGTTCTCGAGTTACGTGGATTAAAGATGTACAGACATACAGAGACTAGTTATAGATGTACTTACTTTACACCACTGCTTCTAGTGGTGCACAGTACACACGCAAGGTATATATATATTATTTTATATATGTTTATTGGTAGCGGGTTTCAACAATTTAAGTTTAGTTTGAACATACTATTTTTTTCCATTTTCTCCCTCACCCCATCCCTCCCCCCTACAGTTATTATCATCATTAAAACAATATAAAAAAATAACAATAATAATTGAGTACAGACATACAAAAACAACAACCATGCATATTTGACCAAGTGTAAACAGTAGGACACCAACCAAAAAACTCCCCTGTATTTAAAGAATAACTAACGTTAGGTTTCCTTTTTGAACAAGGATTTATACCTTGCAAATTTCAAATTTGTATACATATCACATATTACATAGAGTGACATAACACCCCCGGCCTATACAGTACACTCTTTCCAGAACCAACTCTCATAAATACATATTACAGTATGTCCAATTCTGATTATATGCATTTTATTATTGAGCTAATGAAACTCTATGCCTTTTTCTTTTGTTTTTAGAACATAGAGCTGAGGGTTGAGGTGGAGAGTCTGAAGAAAGACCTGCAAGAGAGACAGCAGCTTCTGGACGATGCTCTGTGAGTACTTTTCTCTGTCACCTCATACATGATCTGAGCTCCCTGATGTTCTTTTCCCTACACATCTTCACAGCACATTGCTGTCATAAACCTTAGAACTTTCAAATAAATATTGAATGCATCAAGATATTTGAGTGGTGCAGCCACTCCAAGGAGTCTGTGTGTCCCTATGTCTGTTTAGAGTACCAACCTTAGAGTATATATGAATAGAGAAGACACCCGAGTTCTCCTTCCATCCACTTGCATTAAGTTGCTCAAAAGCGCATGAGGCGATTTCACTCCTCCTTCCTGGTAGGAACAGAGTGCATTCTGGGACGGATTGCAATGGTGAGTGGCCCCAAACACATGAACGTGCTAATGGTGAGTGGCCCCAAACACATGAACGTGCTGCCGTTGAACGCGCACAAGCGTCGTCCGTCGTGAACGTGTACAATGATAGTCAACGGACAGCACGTTCATGTGTTTGGGGCCAGGCTGCAATACCTTCATTCGGCCACTATGTCCATTTCGCCTCAGGGTTTCCTCTGGGTGCCTTCTCTATTCATTATACTCTAAGGTACCAACAGGTGACAAAGTGGCACTGTTGAGCTTTACACTGTGCGCAGGTGCATGATGGGAAGCTGAGTTTTTAGCAGCCATGTGGCGCTGTTGAGCTTCACACTGTGAACAGCTGCATGATGGGAAGCTGAGTTTTTAGCAGCCATTACGTGATTTCGGGTGTGACAGTACAGTACAGTACAGTACAGTACAGTACAGTACAGTACAGGGACCCCCTGGGGTGGCTCGCGGGAACCGGCCCCCTGGACGCGTTCCTGGGGGTCTGGATGTTCCGGGGACCCCCGGGGGCCCCCACACGGTAACTGTAATTTCTCGACTGTTTTTTGAATTTATTTATATTTTTTATTATCTTTTGGAGAAGCCCAACACTACAGCACCAGACTGCAGACTGCTCTTCATACCGTATGTGTCCAAAGCAGATCCTGCACAGTAAAAAAACAAAGTGAAAAATTGACCTGCAGGGACCTTTCAGAATTAAATTGTAACTCTGGATTTGCCTGTGCAGCTGCCCTCGGGGCCCTCGGGGCCCTCAGCCTCTCAGCACACACTGTAGCCCGCTGCCCTGCAGACTCACCTAGCTGTCAGAAAACAGCATAAACCCAGTGGAATGCCATGTAGGGAGCTACGACTGAAGTAGGCTTGTGGACATCTCTAGGATGTGAACAGGGGATATGAAAGGAGGTGAAGGAGGAAAGAGTGAAAGGGGGAGAACAGAGGAGAGAGGAGGCAGAGCCTTGCCTGTCGGGTTGGGGGGAGAATGATAATGGGAGAATGCAGAGAGGATACAGGAGGAAGGACACGTGGTTTATTCTGAGTACAACACTATCTGAGCCCTGGCACCTGTTTATGTGTTTATCAGAATATGAGTCTCGTCTGCTGCACACTCACTGGCACTGCCTATGAATCTACGGCCCACAAGCTGCCTGCTGTGTCCACTTGAGTCAATCATCCAAACAAAAAAATGAAATCAAAGCACACACATTTGGAACCAACCAATTTATATAACAAGTATATAAATTTGAGAGAGAGAGAGAGCTAGTAAGAGATGGGATTTCAATTTGTCCATTAATTTGTCGGTTAATCTTGCACTGCTTAAGCCTTAATGCATAAAGCAGAGATTTAAGTTTGCATATGAAAAATGGCGAGAAAATCAACCTCCACCACAATCATATCCTCTGGCATGTTATTTGATTGATTATTATCTCAACTCGTGGAACTGGGCACAAGCTATTTACTTCACTTAATCAAGGCTGTGAACAGTTTTGGCAATAATTAGTTCAATTAATCAGTTTAGCACTTTGTCAAGACAATGAAAAGGGGCTGAAATGAAAGCGCTTGAAATGAACCTCCATATCCCCCCTCTCTCTCTCTCTTGGTCAGGCTGTTCCATAAATAAACTGCCTGACCACTGTTTATCATTAGAGTCATTAACAGAGGCTGGACTGATAGATGTGAGGTGGAAAAGCAGTCTCTCTTGAGTATGACCCTCTGGTTGGCTGTTTAGGCTGCAGTCCTTTAGGTGCTGAGTAAGGAGTAGTGACAGAGTTTCTTTACTATAATGACCCTTACTTTGCTCCACACAGGAGGTCAAGATTACCCTTTTTTCAGGAGAGTTCGGGAAGGTTCAACCTACTTAAGTGTTTTGTTACTTGTTTATTTATTTGTTGATTTGTTTATTGTTGATTTATTTACAGCAACAGATGACGAGGGATAACTGCAATATTTGCATTGTGTGAATTACCGGATTTCAAACGCATTTCTGTTTTGTATTGTGCAGCTTACTATCCCACAAAGATGGTAGGAAATAAGAAGGGAAGGAAATTATGCCCCAGTGGTCACATGAAACGCAGAGCTACAGTCTAAATATATCAAATGAGTTGAGTTGTCTATTGGTATCTATATCATAAGACACCATAAATAGATCAGCTGTGGGTAATTGACACCCTGACCCATCTAATAACCCATCTAGTGACCTAGAGTAGAGGATCAATGTTTGTTGTTTGAAAGGAAATGAAATACAACCCATCTTTTCTTTTTTGAGTGGTGCAAACTCCTATAGAAAGCTATATGTGTCCCTGGCTGGCTGTGTCCCTGGCTGTGTCCCTGGGTCCGAGCACGGAAATAGCATATTGTTGTTCAGCCTAACACACAGACACAGAGGCCAGGGAGGAGAGCTTGTACAGTACAGTACAGTACAGTACAGTACAGTACAGTACAGTACAGTACAGTACAGTACAGTACAGTACAGTACAGTACAGTACAGTACAGTACAGATGTGCTCATTTTGTAGAGATATTTGGCTAGTATTTTCACATTGTAATAATGTAATGTATAAATGTCATCCAATCGTTCTACATATGTCTTACGTATTTTATTTCACCACTTTATGCCTTTAGGTCCACGGCAGAGACCTTATCCAATCAGAATGAGGAGGAGTTGCAACATCGTTTGGCAGAGAGGCAGGAGGAGATCAGCCATATGCAAGAACTCTTGGAGAACAAAGTCCAGCTGTTGCAGGAGGTACACACACCCTGTACACACGCACACATGCATCACACATGTACACAATACATACTTAATATTTACATTATTTATGTTCACACTTACTGTAGGAGGCCCAGCTAGCGCGGGCCGATGCTGAGAAGATGGCTTCACTGGCGGACTCAGAGTCTAAACGCTGCCTGGCGGTGGAGAGACAGATGGTGGAGAGGATGGAGGAGTGTGGAGGCTTGCTTAACCCACAACCCCTGGCCGAGAAAGACAGGTGGCTAACAACATGCCCATGCTACTGAAGAAATTATCCTCATGCAAGACAAATCATTGTCACATTAAGACTTAATACAGTGCTTTACGTACAATCAACATCATGCAATGTGTGCTGCGTTTTTGTGGAGCTAATAAGTATCTCTCCCCCCCCCCCCCCCCCCTCTCTCTCTCTCTCAGGATGATCGAGGAATTGACTCAGGAGAAGAGTTCACTAGGCCTCCAGGTCGGGGAGCTTGAGGTTAAAGTTCATGGACTGTCCTCATCCCTCCAGAAGAAAGAAATGGAAGCTGAGGTATGTTTGGAAAATAATAATAACAATTAAACATACTGTATCTTTAATTGGCCTTAACTTGATTCTATCTATAGATTAAACAAGCCCACGGCCAACGCTCTCTTGACACTTTATACAATGTCACGTGCACACAAACTCACGCACGCGTGTGCATGCCCGCACACACACACACACACACACACACACACACACACACACACACACACACACACACGCATGTAACTCTGAGAGAGTACAAATGTAACCAAATGGGCTTACTGTAGATTTGACTGTGTACTGTCACACATAGGTCTCCTTTCAAATCATAGACTTGTCCACACATACTATATGATACGTCTATGTGACACCTAGTCATGACTTATGGGACCCCAAGGTTCTGAGCTGCCTGGAACCAGTCATGCACGTGAGGCGCCAGTCTAACTGTACACACTGCCAGCTCACCAGCTAACCTCAGATAGGCCAAGTGGTTCACATATCTGACTGTATTTATAAACATAATGTGGGTCAGTGGAACCTTGGTACACACTCACCTCCCTGAAGATAAAACACACATGTTCTGACAAGGACAGTTTGGTGACTGTATACTTCGTTTTGAATCAGCGTTTACTTAGCTTGATTGTAACTGCACAAGACAAAATGTGAAATATATGCCTAGCTAGGGAAAGCTGGAAATGTTAGAGAAAACTGTCAAAAGTCCCCTTTTATGACTTGAATAAATGTGTGTTTTTGTTTTACTGTAATTACTTGCCTGTGTATAGTCAGTCATTGAAAACTTCTTAACCCTGCCATCCCACAGTTACTGCGGAGTGACCTGGGTCGGGAGAAACAACACATCCAGACAGAGATGCAGGTATGAGACATGACATTATGTGCAGTATATCAATTACAATACTGTATTAGTGTTATTAAACTTTTACACTTCATGGCTTATTTGGAATGAATGAATGCTTATGTTGTCTATTGTACCGGTATATCATGGTAACTCAGTAATTAACTTCCACAGTAGAAAACCACTAGTTGCTGTAACTAACACAGGAGCTACAGCCATTGTTGAATGGACATGAAGTACTGGTGCTTCGCTGAAGCAAATTTGATTTGAAACACACTGGATTTTAGTTTATACACCTGCACCACATGACTTCAAAACATTCCCCTGTAGCCCTCTGTTTAGAACAGATTATGGACAGTTTGTGGACGGATTGCTCCATCTAGTGGAACCAAATGCGCACTGCACATATGTAGTGATACAGGCACATGCACATAATAATTAGTTGTGTCTTCTTGTCTTTGCGATTCTCCACTGAGTCCACTCTGTGTATTTATCAGGGAAAGTGATGCAAGCCCTACATGTTTGGTCAGAAACACTAAATGCACAATATGTCAAAATATATATATGCAGGGGTCCTATTGTCCGGGAAATAATCACAACAACTGGGAAATATTTACTTCTCAAATCAATCAAATCACCTCACTGCTCCGTTAGCACATCCTAATCTTAGTCTCTCTACTAGCTTGCATCATGCTGTGGCTAATGAAAGAATCCCGGTTATATGAATGCACTGGAGTGTGGCCTCACATGCGCGTACACACACACACACACACACACACACACACACACACACACACACACACACACACACACACACACACACACACACACACACACACACACACACACACACACACACACACACACAACATACTGTCAAACCCATCATTGCCTCACTCCCCACTGACGACTGCTGTTATTATAGTCACATCTCTGTCTGGCTGTTATACATAGAAACTGACTTCACAGAAGCCGGTGATGTTCTAGTTAGTACATAAGGCATTAGCTGTTCACTTGACACGCCAGCATATGAGACACCACAGAAGATGAAAATCACTGGAGACACACTCATCTTTCTCTTTCTGCCTCTTTTGCTTTCTCTCATGTCACCTCTCTGCTATTCCTGTCATTTGTGTGGAGAAATAAACAGAGTCTGACATGCAATCAAGTCGACAGTATTTGGTACTTCGACCTGATTAGGATTAATTGATATTTGATTGCGTGTCTCGTTAGTACCGATGGCTGTTATGGTGTTGTGTCTCCCCGGAGTCAGTTCTTTACTCCAGGGTGACAAATGTAGACACGGGGCTAGAGAGAGAGAGAGAGAGAGAGAGAGAGAGAGAGAGAGAGAGAGAGAGAGAGAGAGAGAGAGAGAGAAACCTGGAGGGGTCTCTACATACACACACCCAGGGGAAAACAAACTACATCTCAACGTGGTTGTATCAACAAGTCTCCAGCCAAATGCAATGGCCAGAGACCAAAAATGAAGATTCATGTGTTTCTGAGCGTGTGGAAAAGGCTTGGCCTTCAGTGTCCATGCATCAAACCTCGCTTTGTAATGAAGGATGACTCGTTTTCAGCAGTCGTTTGAGAATCACTCAAACTGGTAATGGCCAAAACGACATGACCCTTTTTTTTCTTCTCTCAAGAATGTGGCTTTTGGTCCAGATGGTTGCATGCACCATCATGTGATTCACTGATTATTTTTAACAACACAGACCCCCCCCCCCCCCCCCCCCAGTTTGTTTGAAATGCATGTGAAGCTAGGCCAGTCTGGCCAGATTACGGGTGGGTGTCCATGGGAAATTCTTGCCCTGGGAAAAGCATGAACTCATTCTAGAAAGACAATGCAGTGAAATGAATGAGCCCTGATGTAGAAGAAGTGCATGTGCCTGTTTTATTTCACGTTTGTTTGGCACATTTAGCCTATAGGGAAGTTAAGTGACTTACCCGGTATTGACATAAAAATTCTTAATATTCTACATGGACTTACTTGTCTGTGTGGTTTGTGACACTGACATTGATATGAAGCCCCTGTTCTGTAGGGGTAGCCCTAGAATACAGTGAAAATCAAATGTACAGTAGGCTAATAGCCTATAGGCGGCGGCCTATATATGACAGGGCCACTGCAGGCGTTTAGAGATTACACTGAATAATGAATTCACACTGAATTTACTCTCTGGAATCGGATCAAAGAATGTAGCCTTGATGTTCAAGAATAGGCTACAGCAATAGCCTGAATAAAAAATCAGATTGTGGTGGGGGGTCAATGAATCTGAAATGAAGATAGTATTTTTCTTTTGACACGAGATTACATGCCTACATGGGCTGGGCATTTTGGACTGGGGGAAAAAATCCTATTCGAGCTCAAGTGTTTTCAGACGGACTGTCTCACACAGCCAGTACTCGGGGGAAGGGATTACCAACCCCCCTTTTGCAGAGGAATGGTAGACTCCAGGGTGGCTGCGCTTCTGTCAACGTTGCCGTGTACTGTGTTTGGAATGCACGTTAGTTAAAGCCCGTGGCGTGGACATCTCTCCGTGTCCCTGTTTCCCATGCTGTTCTGATGAACTGAATACGCCGAGTCTCCGTCCGGGTCCGGTGAATATGTTATAGCCTAAAGGCGGAGATTATGTCGGAGATTTATTTATTTTTTGTCCGGCGATTCCGCGTTCGTGTCGGATTATAACGGCAATGCTGTTATCCTGTCTTCGACAATCAATGCTAGAACGTGCGATGTAACGTCGAGCTCGGATTTAACGGGACGTTGTTTTCCAGCGATATTGACAGTTCTGTGAAAATTATTGATTGATAATGCTATTCGGTAGCATCGTAACGTTTAGGAATAGCTAGGCTAGGAGTGTGACACTTTATGGTTTCCTATCCCTTATGCGTGGAAAAGATGCGCTTCTTCGATGAATTGACAATGAACACGTCGTAGACGATTCTGGCATGATTCTTTTGTTGAAAGGAGAATTGGACTCGGGACACTTCCATTCTAAGCAGGCTATTGTTATTTTTTTCGAACGATCAATAGCCACTGACAAGCAACATTTCCCTCAATCTCAGTCTCCTCATTCCAAATATTCTGACTGCACTTGTTGTCAGCCAAGGATATAAAAGTAACACACCTGCACAAAGCTTGTCAGAGAAGTACTGTGACATCGCATTCATCTCCTACTTGAGTGCCTATTTTTTTCTAATTTGTACCAAAATGAAGTCATTTTGTACACAATATATATATATATATTTTGTGACCAATAAACGACCGCTCAACTAGACCACACTATAAAATATACTTCCATTGCAATAAATTGGCCATTGTGTGATGCACGACGTCATCAAGATGAAGGAGGTGTGCCGAATCTGCGCCCGCGAACTTTGCGGAAACCAGCGCCGGTGGATCTTCCACCCCGCCTCCAAGCTCAACCTGCAGGTGCTGCTCTCCCACGCCCTGGGCCACGAGCTCACCCGAGACGGCCGTGGCGAGTTCGCCTGCTCCAAGTGTGCCTTCATGCTGGACCGCATGTACCGCTTCGACACGGTGATCGCCCGCGTGGAGGCCCTGTCCCTAGAGCGCCTGCACAAGCTGCTGTCGGAGAAGGACAGGCTGAGGCAGTGCATCGGGGGTCTTTACCGCAAGAACAACGCGGGGGACACCGATGTTCGTCTGGCCGGGTCCGACGCAGGAGCAGGGACCGAGGTGGCAGGTGAAGACTCTCCCGTGGTGGATCTGTCAGCCCTGCAGGATGCTAGATACACTGAGATGATCCAGGAAGATCTCACCTACTCTGTGTATGAGTCTTGGGCAGATCAGGAAGACCCGGCGGAAGACCCTCAGCCCCAAACCAACCCTCACCACCACCACCAGTGCCAAGGCTCAGAATCCCACTCGGGGCAGAAGTCAAGAAGCTGCAGGAGGTGCAGCACTCTCCGTGTGGCTGATTCTGACTATGAGGCGGTGTGTAAGGTTCCTCGTGGGGTGGGCCGAAGGAGTACCTCATGCGGACCCTCCACTCGCGATTCAACCACTGCCACGGGGACAGGGGACGCTCCCACAACCCCTCCGGTCATCTCGGTGTCCCCCTCGGCTGGGCTAGAACATGACGAGACCCTGTGTGAGAGGTCAGCCCTCAGCCTGACATCATCTGCAGAATCACTGGACACCGCTGTGGACATGGCTTGCATTTCCACCACCCACAAAGACGTGGAGGAGGTTGAGCGAGAGCCAGCGGGTGAGAGCGGTCCAGAAGAGGTTCCACCAGGAAGGGAACAGCTGTGGAGCTCTCTCTGCGGGGTTGAGCAGCTACTCGGCCTGTTCAGGGGATGGGAGTACAGGCCCGTTAAGACACCACGGGGCAGTAAACTCCCTGTTCTCGTCAAAGCTAAACTGGAGCAAGGCCTCTCCCTGTCCCTACCCATCCTATTCAGGACTCCCTATGGAGGGATGGTGACCTGTGATCTCTACCCCCACCACCCTGTGCCAGAAGTAGTGACCCCCTCCTCTCAGCAGGAGCTGCACACGCAGCTCGCGGAAATGGAGGAACAGTGGTTTGATGACTACGTACAATGTGGGCCTTTCCGCTTCCAGAAGGTAGCTAGCTAATGACCACAGCTAGCTGCAACCGGGGGTTCTTGTTGTACCCCAGTGGGCTACATAATTATGATTATATGGCCATGTAGCTGTATCTAACCAGGAACCAGGCAGAATATTTAATAATTATACTGTAGGCCTAGCAGAAGTCATGTTTTGAAAAGCTCTACATAACTTTGTAGAAGGAGAACAAAAAGCTATTCAACATTGTGTGCCTTCCATTCACAGAATGAATGAGGTCTAGTTTATTTTGTTTGGCTGTGTGGCTTACTTGCTTATCATATATTTTTTTCTCCAGCTCAGCACAGTTGCTTCCTTCATTACATTCAATAGGAAGCATAACCCCCCCATCATCATTCTCTTAGCAACACTTCTATTGCCATGGTAACTGTCTCCAAGGTCTGCAGCAGTGCCTCTGTACACCACAGGCTCAGCTCAGCCTGAGCTGGCTCCATAGCTTCCTTTTATCATGTTAATGGTTAGCCTGAATGCCTGCCAGGCGTACAGCAAACATACACAAGGATAGTCTATTAAATGCCTGTGTGTTGGTCTATTATTTTGCAAAGGAAGTCTTGTGAAAGACTCTGTTATGCAACTGCGGACATTCTTGGCCAAATCACTAATTCGTTGCCTTACGCTCATTTAAAACAGTGACGTAATGAATACTTGGGTACTTGGGGAATAGCATGGGTACATTCATTATTAGTGTGCCCTGAGTGCTGATCTTTCAGACTGCAGCTTGACTCGCATTTCGCAGGGCTTGGAACAGCATGTAGTTAACACGGTTCAGCTGGACTATGTGTCCTCTAAGGTTAATACGTTTACATTGCGTGTAGATGAAGTCATAGTTTAAACAGTCAACTTAATTTCTTTCATTCTTTCTCCCCTCCTTTGCTTGCTTTTTCTAACTCCTCACACACATTCTTTGGGTCATAGCTCATATAAACTCAGCTGTCCCCACACTGATAATGAAGGGTTCCCTTGCGTTATGAATGGCTTATGCACACTATTAATAGAGGCACACTGGCAGAATATCAACTGCACACATCTGTAAAAACAAAAACAAGGAAGTCAACAAGCGTGCTGCCGTGGTAACGGGCACTTCCTCAGGAAGTGATCCAGCAGTAGATTGACATCATCACTTTCCACTCTCTGCTGACTACTGTAGCCACACTCAGTGGAGTGGACATGTGTCTAATGTCTGTCTAGTGCCTCCTACCCGTGCATAGTGTTGTCTAGTGTTTGTGTGTTGTGTATTAACCAATAAAAATATGTAGGGCTTAGTAAGTGGTTAATATACTGTACTGTACACTGTCTAGAGATCATGCAGATAATGGATGTACTAACGAGACTGTGTGTGTGTGTGTGTGTGTGTGTGTGTGTGTGTGTGTGTGTGTGTGTGTGTGTGGTAGATGCACATTGAGGAACAGCAGGGTCAGTTGAGTCAGTATGAGAGTGCTGCAGGTCAGTGTGTGGGTGAACTCCAGAAGGTCCAGGATCAGGTCCACTCCTTGCAGACCAAGATCAGAGAGAGTGAATCCAGGAACCAGGTATCAATCACATTTCAACTCCATACAACCCACTTGAAATCTGATGCTACATTATTTTTGTCCCCCACACTCCACGGATGACAGAATGCTAAAAGGTGCGTGTGTGCATATGTTAGAAGCTGCAGGTGCGTCTTGGAGAGATGGAGCTAGAGCTGAGGTCAGCTAGAGAGGAGGCCCAGCGACAGGAACGTAACATCCAGAACCTCTCTGATACCATCAACTCCAAGGAGACGGAGGTAAGGAGGGAGGAGAGGGGAGGATGGATGGATAGAGGGATGAAGAGGAGGTATGTGGGGTAGGACAATTCACCTTTAGCTAAGCCCCACCCTCTCCCACTTAGACACTTCCACTTGGACACTTTCCAGCTGGGCTCATTCATTCCAATGTAAATATCATGGATTTTACACATTAATACTGGTTCATTTTTGGAACCAGACCTTCAAAATCACTTCCAAATCCGTCAACAAGGCCTGCCATGTGTGTGATATTTCTTTTTTAAAACAATGTTTTATCATAATATGATAAAACATTGTTTTATTATAGGAAAACTATTGGTGGAGAGGTTTGTCTGACCTATGTTATGCTTAGCTGTGATTGGACCATAGCAGTTTGGGGAGGGGCTTAGCTATAGGTCAATTGAAGGGAGTATGAAAGGGCACAGATGGATTGTAGAAAGCGGATAGAGGTACAGGGATGAAGAAATACATGTAGAGAAAATGGGATGGAAAAGAGAGAAGTTCACTGATAGAAATGACAGGGATCAGTATGATTATTGCATTAGGTTGCAGCGTGTATCCTGCCTCAGTTTCTCTGTGTGTGTGTGTGTGTGTGTGTGTGTGTGTGTGTGTGTGTGTGTGTGTGTGTGTGTGTGTGTGTGTGTGTGTGTGTGTGTGTGTGTGTGTGTGTGTGTGTGTGTGTCCTCAGGCTGCAGAGTTATTCAGCGTTATCGAGGATCAGAATAAGATGCTTTGCTCGCTCAAAGAACTGGCAAACAGGAACCAGCTGCAGCATCTACAGGTGAGTCTTTAACAACTGTCCTCATATTCACATAGTTATTAGGTCATATGTACTGTTACTGTACACACACCTAGTCTCCCCATGGGGAACTACCTAGTGTTGCCACCAATGATGAAACAGAAGAGGTTGAAATCAAAACTAAATTTGGCACACAGTGAGATTTCAAAGTGCCAGTGTTTGACAGTCAAGAGCAAACGATTAAAATGTTGTGGTTGGAAGCCAGATGGCAAACAATACAAGACAGAGAAAATACCCCAGAGCTCAAGTCGCCTTTATCGTCTCGAGGTCTGGCCTCATGAGACCAGCAGTACACAAGCCCCACTGTCATCAGGCCACATACTCACTCTGGCACTCCTTTCTATTCCGTCTCTGTCCTTCCTTGACCCCAACCCCCCCTAATCTGGCTCTCTATCCTGCCCAGGCTTCTGGAGCAGAAAGCATCCGAGGGCAAGGAGAGGTGTTGGGTCTCCAGGCCTCTCTCTTCCAGGCCCAGCTGGAGCTGCAGGCTGGTCAGCGGGCTCAGAGCCAGGCCACCAGAACACAGGAGGACCTGACCCGCGCCCTGCAACGCCTGGAGAATGATCTGGAGGTGGCACAGCAGCACCGGAGGGAGAGTGAGAGACACAACCAGGTTGGTGGGAGGAGGATTGTGTTCTCTTGCTTTTTGGTTGATGGTTTAACCGTAGTGGGATACAGTAGTTGAGGAAAGGTGTCCAGTAATTATATAGTGTGTGTACTTTTCAGGTGTGTTTCAGGTCTTCAACATTGTAGCGGCAAAAACAATAAATTCCTTTGAGCGCTTGAGTCAAGACACGTTTTAATTTTCTCTGACTTACTGACAGTCTTACTGATGTATGAACGTTTATAAAGTTGGATCGTCCTCTCCTTTGCAGGAGCTGCAGTCTGCTCTGGAGACGGCCCGCAGTGTGCTGCAGGACAGAGATGAACAGCTGAGAGACAAGGAGGGAGAAAGGCGGATATTGGAGGAGGACACACAGAAGGCCATCCGAGACCTGAGGAGTTCACTGCAGAGCAAAGATCAACTGGTGCAGGTTTGTCACACAGAGCACACTACAGTATATACAACCATTACAAATGATACACAGACATGAACAACATACATACACAAATTTGAATCATCATTGAAATCCATGTGTAAATTTAGCATTGATCACAGCGATATACCGTAAACACTGATTCAGATTAAATGGATCCCATGGGATGGGTTGTCTAGCAGGAATAAACTGCAGTTTGATGGCATAAGTGATGTTTGCAAATACTTAGAGAGAGAGACACACACACACACACACACACACACACACACACACTCTCACTGTACTGTTTTCTCTATCAGGACTACTCAGAGTTGCTCGAACAGCAGCATGATCCGAAGGAGAAGAGAGACTCTCTGCTTCAGAAACTACGTCAACGCATCAAAGACAGAGACAAGGCCCTGGAGGTGCTCAACACACACACACACACACACACACACACACACACACACACACACACACACACACACACACACACACACACTAGGTGAAATATTAAAACTGTCCTGTCCTCTCCTGTCCTGTGCCATGCTGTCTACAGCGATCGGTGGATGACAAGTTCCGCTGTGTGGAGGAGAAGGCGGAGGAGGGTCGTCGCCTGCAGCTGCTGCTGAGGGAGAAGGAGAGAGACCTGGAGAGACAACGCTGTGTCCTCAACAACAACGAGGAGACCATCACTGTGAGGACACACCTATACCATGCACACATACGCAGTCAACACACCAACCTTTATATCTACTGGCCTCTCACTCCTCCGAGCAACGGTCCACATCATCACTCAGCCGATTGAATCACACAGGCTTTTTTTCATGATTCCAGTGGTTTAGTCTTTTGTTTATTCAGGTGTGTGTGCGTGTGTGCGTGTGTGCGTGCGTGCGTGCGTCTGTGCGATCAGAGCCTGGAGGTGCTGCTGCGTGGTAAGGCTCTGGAGTTGGAGCAGGTGGGCGAGGCGTGGAGAAGTTCACAGCGGCTCCATCAGGACAGCGAGGAGAGACAGAGCCGCTGTCTGAGAGAGAGAGACGTGCTCATCAGCCAGCTGCAGACCGCTCTGCACACACGCACCAAGGAGACAGAGGTAACTGTACACACACTGTTGTGACACATCTTTCAGTTGAAACTTACATTTTGTCAAATATAACTAAGCGATGGAGACTATTAATATTAGTAGTAGTATGACTAAATAAAACATATGATGTATTAATAATGGAATAAATCATCTATTTTAGCTTTTTGTCTCATGACGAAGTTTCTAAGTGGTTTTATACGATCTCCCCCGTGCAGGATCTGCGTGGCTCCCTGATGAGCCAACTCCAGACAGTACCCCGTGACGTCCTGGAGGAGCTGCGGGCTCGGCTCCAGCTCAAAGACCGCCTGTTCCAGGAGGTGCTGTCAGACCGCACCCGCCAGGCCCAGGAACACCAAGCGCAGGTCCAGGACCTGCTCAACACCATCGGTGCCAGGGACCATTACATTCAGGTAGTGCACATGAAATGGCCTAACTGTGGGCAGTAGGAGGTACAAGATGTAAACTGTGCTTCACACGTGTTTACAGCGACCAGACCAACACGTAAGCAATGTAATTCTCCTCTTGCTGACGGTTGAAGTGCACACAGAGTGTGCGTGCAAATACTCAAGGTGTGACTATTTCTCAATTCTGTTCAAGTGGTTAAAGACTTGACAAACACGTTCTGGCATCTTTTACATACAGTGTACATTATACGTACACTGAAACACTGACCCTTCAATGTGGCTGTTTTCTGTTCACTTTGACTCTCTGCTGACATTTGTTCTACTGTTCATGTACCACACAAGATTCCCTTTGGTGATATATATTTAAGTCCCAACCTTTGTGTCGTCCTCGGTCAGGACTCTGCTGGTCGGCTAAGTGAGGTGATGAACGAGCAGACGGGGAGGCTCCAGGAGCTTCGCAGACAGCTCACCTCTGGTCCCACCCAGCTGGCAGGGCCCGGCTCAGGCTCTGTGCTCGGCTCAGGGTCCAGTGTGGAGCTCCAGGCCATGCAGGAGGATCTGACTCTGGCCCTGAAGAGGGAGAAGGTGGCCTGGGAGGAGAGCAGGAGTCAGGCCACCAGTCTGGACGCTCTCACCAGGACACTTCATGTCAAAGAAGACGTCATCAAGGTTAAAATGGCTGTGTGTGTGCACGTGAAAACTGCTTCAGGAATATCTTTTGTAGTTTTGTACATGGCAGTGTTTAAAGACAAACAATTGTGTGTGTGTGTGTGTGTGTGTGTGTGTGTGTGTGTGTGTGTGTGTGTGTGTGTGTGTGTGTGTGTGTGTGTGTGTGTGTGTGTGTGTTCCCTGCAGGGCTTCCAGAGGCAGCTGGTGGAGCCGGCAGCCCTTCCGCTGGTGGAGAGTCTGACACAGGAGATCCAGGAGCTGAGGGAGAGGCTGCTCCAGCAGGGCCTGCAGGCCCCGGCCAGAGGCTCTGCCCCGGGCAGAGACGGGCTGAACCACAGGCTGCCTGAGTTTGGAGGTGGGCATCAGAGAAGCATGGGCCAGTATCTGTAATGACATGTGTTCCCCAGCAGGAGGTCTGGAGCATGCTGGTGGTCATTTCCAATGAATTTAACACGTGGGACTATTTAAGTGTCAACAATTAACACAAACCTAACCTAACCTGGGCATCTGCTATGACAAAACACACACACACACACACACACACACACACACACACACACACACACACACACACACACACACACACACACACACTAAGATGGAGTGTGGTGGCGAGTTACTAATTCATATACTCATGCTGTGCTAACTGGTGTGGGAGTGGCGGCAATTGTTTTGTTTCATTTGTTATTTATAAATCAGTGCAATTTTTTAATAGAATGACTTTGTGCAATCAATTTTATTGTTTATTGCTGTTGTGATCAAAAGATTATTTCCCTTGTAACTTAGGGATACCGTGTTTGTATTATGTGTAAAATGTGGCTATTTAATAGTTATATGTATACATGTGTGTGCCTTTGCAAGTACAGTACAGCAGCATTTACTGGTTTATTTGCTTTGCAATGACACAACTATAATGTTAAACTCCTGTTCAGCTTTATAATGTAGAAATTTCATTTTGAATGTTATACTACTGATATAGTAATATAATATTATAGGAAACACCTAGGTGAATGCTTGACATTTATGCTTGAATTAACTTTATCTTGGATTTATAACATTTGCCTTAAAAAATTGAGCGTCACGCTGAAACACAGTAAGTACAACTGGAGGGACAAGTCTTTTACTGGAATTGAGGAATGTCAAATGTACATTAAATGTGTTCACACTCTCCCTGTTTTGAACAACATGAACATGTGATTTTCCTCACAAGTTCTAAAGCACATTCCGGTCTGAATTAAATTCTGATCTTTACATGTTGTTGATCCGTTCAATAAATCATCCTACAGGGCTCTTAAGCATTGCCATTGTGTGCTGCTGTGTGACATGGTTGACATGGTTCAACTGCCCCTCTCTCTTTTCCCATCTGGAGATGGGCCAATCCTTCTATATGGTGCAATACTACACTGTGTTCTCAGTTAATTTTTACAACACTTTAGTTCAGACTTAAACCAAGAAATCGGTCATCCAAGAAATTACTTATTTAGTTATTTTCTATCTTAATTCACACCACGAAGCCTTGAATGTATGCAGAGTTTTTAGTTTTTGTGACCGGCTGAGTCTCTTACTGACGGATGATGACCTGGTCATCAAATTATTAGCTCAGGAATGACGCTCAGGAATGACACAAACTAAAGAATCTCCATGAATTTAAGGCTTCATGGGGTGTGTACTTGATAGAGAATAAGTACTTTTTGGGCTGAACTTCTCCTTTAAGGTTATTACACACTGGGAGCGAATAAACAATACGAATATTCAAAATATTGGACATCAAATGATTAATCTGAAGATGCCTCGTTCATACAGGTTGATTTTATTAAGGAAAAGGTTTGAAAGATAATTACATTGCTTTATTGCCTCATATTTGCTCTCTGTGTGGATGTACATGACACAGCTGCAGTAAATGAATGCAAAGTAATCTCACAAAATAAACGCTCCTGCTCTGTGTGTGTGTGTGTGTGTGTGTAAGGACCTTTAGACACACAAAGTACTTGAGCATTCATTGGTGGAGGTATAAATGTGCCCACCTTGCTTGCTTGCCTGCGTGCATTGATACTAATCTGTATGAATGCATGTATAAAGGACAAAAGATACACAATCACCCATAACTAACATACATACTATCTGTATGTAACAAACATGAGTCAAATAAGAGTATAAATGGTACACACACACACACACACACACACACACACATATATATATATATATACACACACACACACACACACACACACACACAGTATGATTGCAGTTCATATAAGGTGTCCTGGGGTAGTGCATATTGCCCCTAATCGTAATCTAACGGGACATAATCTGTTTAGAGATATCCCGTCCTGCTGGTGTCCAGGGGCCTGTAAAGCCTGTATCACTGTCTTAAATTATAGGATTAAGAACCTGCAATCCAGATCTGGTGTATATATCTATACTAAAAATATATTTTTTGAGTGTTTCTGCAAGACCAAATTGATATGATTAGGAATGGCATTCCTGACTTTTACCTAAGAATATACAGTATGTGGTGTTCATTCCTGGTTTTTCTTTTCCAGTGTATTGAGGTTTTACACCAGCTGCACCACAGTTGTACACACATCCTTACTGACCTGTGAAATAAAAGTTTAATGCCACTCTGGTATTATACTTGCTTTGCAAATGCATTCATGTATTCCATGGCATTACTGCAAAGTACACTTATTATTCAGTGGTTAGAAGGTCATTTCCCCATAAAGGATCACATGACAGATTGCGTGTACTAGAACTGTGGCATATGTTGGAAGTGATCAGGGTTGATCATACCATAGTCTCTCAAGCCAGACTACTCTTCCACAATCTTAGGCAGACGCATTTCAAAATTGTGGGGTGTATGTACAGTATGTCTTGAAACTTCCAGGTCCTAAATGTAAATTCTGATCAGAGCAATATCAAGCTATGTACAGAGAGGAGGAACAGTTTCCAATGTATTTATACACAAGCTAAAATATTTCTCTCTTGCTACAGAGACATAAGCGGAAGCCTCTATTGAGGATATGCCATTTACATGCTGTGTTGACACACAGTACTAAAACAATTATTGAGTTGCACAAGGTCACAAATGTAACCATGATAAATAAATCTGCCCGAATAACAAATGATAACGATTTCAGTGGAACTGATCATTGGTTGTTGTGTGCACGCATACCGCACATGTTTCATGTCTATTCTCATGATGATTCTCATGTTATTTCCCCAGACCAATGCTCAGAAGAAGATGATGATGATGATGATGACGATGATGATGAGTATGATGACAGCATCGATGAAGAAGAGTCCAAACTGACTGCCCAGTCACTGGCCGTCATGAAGGTACTATATCACAGCCACCATTTTAGTATTCAGAGCATGTTGCATGGACATCTGTGTCAGTATTCATAAAGCTGAGGATCACAGCACTGCTGTGTACCCCCATAACAGGCTTGTGCTTACTGATGTGGCCTCTGGGCTACAATTGATTGCAGCACAGAGAGACAGGCACTCGGCCAGCATACATAATGTTATCATGCATAATGTTAATGACCTTGGATCACTGTTTGCATGTAATGTGAGGATAATATTAACCATATTCTAAGCCTGAGCGGGGGTACATAGCATTCAAATTTACATTTCACAGCATGGAGAAAACTTTCTTTGTGAGTGAGTGTAGCTACATCAAAAATACTTTCTGTCTCCCTGTCTGTGTGGGTAGAGCTCGGTAACATCCCAGGAGGGCTATGAGGCTCTGGGGCTGGTGGATGTCAGACAGCTGGTGGAGCAGAAGAAGGCTGTGGAGAGACAGCTGGGAGAGCTCAAGGCTCAGCTGGAGAAGGCCGGCTTCTCCTCCCTTTCACAGATGAGGTGAGATGGCCTGCTCTCTTTACCTAATGTATATTTAAAGGAATTGTTAACTCACAAGTTACAATTCTGACATCATCTACTCGGAATAATGCCAGTTGAAAAATGGATCAACCGCGTTCTGCTCGACGATTTACGATACGAGAATGCAAAGCCTCCTTCACATACTTACCCTTCACAAAGTTCACATGGAGATTGTGGGCAATTATGAGACAATGAGACATAAGCTCCTTTCAGACGGGCAGCGACTGACGCGGCTAGTAATTGGTTTTCAATGAGAGGCCTGCGTTTTGTGTTGTCGCTCATGTCCCTCATGAGCAGACCTGGAGCAGACCTGTTGTTGATCCAGGTGACAACGTCTGTGTCACACGCTGCCCGTCTGAAAGGACATTGAGACTGTCTTTTGTGCCGATAGCCATGAAGATTTAAATGATAATGAAGCATAAGATGGTCGTTCTGCT
>NC_137869.1:34540831-34640831 GCF_963924005.1 Protomyctophum bolini | reverse complement strand
AAAAGCACAGGTTGTGTCTATCCCCTCTGTATGAGTGACAGGTTCAGTAATGCCTTACACTAGGGCTCTCTTGGACATACATGTTACAAAGCCAGAAGCCAGAGACTAGATACTGTAATTTCCACAAGAGATGAAACAAAATCCTTGAATTTGATAACTTAAATGTGTACAGTACTCTTGTAAAATAAGTTCTGTTCTTTGAGAAATCCTAGACTTGATCTAGCTCTAGTAAGAACGACATGCATATAGAGTGTTGCAGTCCCGCCCCCGACGAGCGGCCAGGAAGACAATCACCAATTCATTTTTCCGATAGACGTTTCATGAAGTATTTATTTAAAGACCTGTGAGCCTCGGTCAAAGACAACTCGGACCGTGACAACTCACACAATTTCTTGGGCCGAACAAATAATTAGAAAGAAGAAAAAAAGGGCAGGGTACAACACTTTATTATGAGTTGTCACGATCCGAGTTGGCTTTGACCGAGGCTTACAGGTCTTTAAATAAATAAAGAAACGTCTATGGTAAAAGTTAATTGGAAATTGTCTTCCAGGGCGTCGTGAAAGGGGGACGGGTGCTCTATAGAAGACTACATTACCCATCTATTCACCTGGTGACCATGGGTTCGCACTGGTCGGGGGCACACCTTCTCACACAGCCGTGGACAGAGGAAGCTGACACCCAACGTCATTCCGGCTTTTTAGACAGCTGGTGGATGGAAAAGAAGCTCTACCTCTGCGGCTGACTGACACGACGGACAGATTCCCGGAAATCCTAGTCAGCCGCAGAGGTGGAGCTTCTTTTCCATCCACCAGCTGTCTAAAAAGCCAGAATGACGTCGGGCGTCAGCTTCCTCTGTCCGCGGCTGTGCGCGAAGGTGTGCCTGCGCTGACTCCCTGTTGGAGTTTCCTCTCTGTAGTGGAAGAAAAGTGGTGAGATTTGGTTCAGCATAACCCAAGCCCAACAAATCCCAATGCATTGTGGGTAATTAGTTATCTCTCAGACAGACGGCAAGAGTTTGTGTGTATACTGTACTTTGTGTGTGTGTGTGTGTGTGTGTGTGTGTGTGTGTGTGTGTGTGTGTGTGTGTGTGTGTGTGTGTGTTGTTGTACAGATGGTTGTCCAGATGTGGACTTAACTATGTTTTAGTGCCTGCCAGTCCATTAAGGTTCTACCAGTAAGAGTGTGAAGGAAAGCAGATGTGCATTGACTTGATTTTTCTCATTTTATTTAAATAGAGATTAATGCTGAAACTAAATTTGCGTGTGCTATTTCATACACTATTTTATAAATGCTATCCGTACTATACGTATAGTGTGTGTGTCTGTGTGTGTCTGTGTGTGTGTGTGTGTGTGTGTGTGTGTGTGTGTGTGTGTGTGTGTGTGTGTGTGTGTGTGTGTGTGTGTGTGTGTGTGTGTGTGTGTGCGCGCGTGCTTGTGTGCGTGCGTGTGTGTGTGTGTGTGTGTGTGTGTGTGTGTGCGTTCTCTTGCATCCGTATTGATGGCATAATTAGGCTGAGGTGTGTGCACTCGCTAGCTGGGCTGAGAGCTAGTGTTGACATGGCCTCTAATCAGGTTAAGTTATTAAGACCTCGCATGGAGAGGGAAATAGGTCAGTAACAATTAAAGCCCCACAAGAGACAGGGAAAGAGAGAGAGGCTGCCTGTCAATGGTGAGAAAAGCAGAGAGAGAGAGAGAGAGAGAGAGAGAGGGGGGGGGGGGGGTAGTAAGAGAAGGAATGTTGCTGCATAATATCAAGAGTAGCGCATGGTGCAGCATCCAGCTACTGTACCGTGTACGTCAGTCCTGCTGTAGACTTTGACAGTTGTGGAAATACGAGAGCTTTTGATGTGAAGGAATGTGCAATGTCTACAATGTCTTTGCTGCGGACAAGGTAGTTTGATCCAAGACAAAGGATTACATCCGCACATTCACTGCTGAACTTCTCTGGAATCGATTCTTGACCTTTTCCAGCGCTTCAGTTGGATTGAGCGCTTTCTTGCTTTTCTTTTTTTTTGTCTGATGGATGACCACCACTCCAACCGACTAAACCTTTGCTAATGTTCTGGAAGCATTCAGTCCAAACAGTTTATTTTGAGCTTTCTTTCTTTATAGACACAGAGCAAGGGGAATCGAAGATGCGCAGAGTGTGTCCGTGTACAATTTGAACTGGACAGCCAGAAGGCAGAGGATGTGCTGGTTTATGCGTGAACGTTCAACCTCAACAGTTTTCCTGTCTGTGAGGGTCAGCGCAGCATGAACACAAGAACCCCCCGGGGCTAGACGACCGATATACACTCTTCTCCTCTCCCTCTATCTCTTCACCACCTCTGTCCTTTCTGTGTCTGCTGGTCGGAGGAGAGAAAAGAGGCTAAATCTGATTTATGGAATGTTCAGAAGAAGAAGCCCTTCCCCGAGGACAACAGGACCTATCCAGAGCTGGGACTGGAATACAGCCTAACACAGGAGGACTAAAATAGATAGAAAATAGATAGATAGATAGATAGATAGATAGATAGATAGATAGATAGATAGATAGATAGATAGATAGATAGATAGATAGATAGATAGATAGATAGATAGATAGATAGATCGATGAGAGGTGTGTTGATCATGAGAGAAACTGAAACAGATAAGTAGAAGAAACAGAGATAGAACACGGGAGGGGAATAGTGTGGCTACTGTTTTCCTCGGGCAAATGAATATAAGCCATATTGAGTCATAGTGTGTCAGAGCACGCTGTCTCACATATGACCACAGCGGTGAATTTGAACCCCATTCATTTAAATTGTCCATGTTCAGCTTTCACTATAGTCATATCATCCAAGTGGGATAATATGATAGTGCTGTAGTCTACATTTACTGGGAATAAAGAACCAGGTGTATCTATGGCTGACCTGTTTGTGGTGCTCTACTGGACCACCCTCTGACTGGCCCTCTGTGTGGATATAGAGTGTTTATGCTCCACTGTGTCATTGCTGCCTATTCACAGACCACATCAGTGTTACCTGTGCATGTTTAAGGGTAGCTCTGCTGATCTGAACTGGGCAGCACGTGTCGTATAGCCACTTGCAGCCTGATTGATCCCTTGTGTGAGTGTGTATTTACTGTAGAGTATAGCTAGCAGCTGGGCGGGGGAGGCCACCAGACTGCAGCTCCACAGGGATGCCCATCCATCTCTAGAAGGGACCTAATCAGATTTACTCTGCTTTGCTCACATGACTGATGATCCCTCAGTCCAACCCTCCAACCTTTTAGCCCGCAATCACACTCTTCCTCGTCACTGCACCTGCTGTCACTCGCCCACTGGGTTCACCGCCTCAGCCGCGTCGCTGATGAACGATATTCCTTTACCGTGGAGATCCATCGACCAATCGCCACGGAGGCGGTCCCTGACAGCGGCAACGACAACAACAGCTGGGCCGGACTTCCTGCAGTGTCCTCGGAGGAGAAAGGCACGACCAGGACCGCGACGGAAGAGAGGAGGGAAGGGGGAGTTGGGGATGTTGGTCCTGTAGCTCAGGCAGAAGGCGTTTTGTCCGGGCAGACTGGCCAGGTGAGCCGGGGGCTTAATAAGGGGCCGATGGCTCCGCTGTGGAGAGGCATGCTGTCTAAGAGCAGCCCGCTGTACAGAGACTCTCTGTTCTCCTTCTCTCTGTGGGACTGGAAGGCCCAGGAGAGAGAGCTGTTCCTGCTCAGGAAACACTCTGACAGGGATAAGAGAACACTGCTCACACAACTGGACAAGTAAGACAGACAGGGATGATGATGTATGAAGAAATGAATGAATGATGATGATGATGAGAATGATGATGATGATGATGCAAATGAGATGAATGATGAGGTGTGAGGACGTTGAAAACAAGAATGAGCACATAATAGACTGTGGCAATATTTGAGATCTGTGTTTCCAATGTATTTTTGGCAATCAGCTTAGTTTGCTTCCGGGCAGCAGTGAGAGGAGGTGAAACAGAAGTTAATGCATTCACTGATTCTGACATTTATGTAATGGGATGTGCTTAAAATACTGTTTTAGTGCATGGACATAATGGCTCTAAAGTAGTGTGTGCGTGTGTCCTTGTATTACTTGTGGAGGCCCAAAAGTCCCCAAAAGTATAATCGATATAATAGTCCATTTTCTTGGACTCCACCGGAAAAAAAATGTTTCTCAGGTTTACAATTAAGAAAAGATACATGTTGGCTGTTGGGGTTAGGATTTGGCATTTTGGGTGTTTGAGAGGTTGGGGTTAGAGGTATTCCTGATTTATACATGATGGTTGTGCACCGATGTTGGCATGTTGCACACCAAAGATAGCAGATCCACAAGCAGATCATCTGCTTCTGCGACATGCTGAGAACTATACATCTGCTGCAGATGTATAGTTCTCAGCATGTCGCAGAAGCTCAGTTATTTTTGGTGAGTAGCACCATGCACAAGTATAACTCAGGCTTTGGGGCTAGGTTTAAAACATAACATAATAACAATGATAGTTTACGTGTGACTGTCTATCATTGGTGGTTCTAAACATGTGCCATGGCATGGCTTTAGAGTGGTGACGTTCAACTCACCATCCACGTGTCGAAACTCAAAACACACCATCAAATTGCTGTTAATTTCATCAACTGTGGGGGCTATAATGTGCTATATAATGTAGGTTAGTTGACTGTCCCTTGTGTGTTTGCGTTTCTATGATTGGCTTACATTATTCCTACAGCATATATCAGCATGGACTGTACTGTATATAGCCTGATCTACTATCTCTATTGTCTCTTGTGGATCTACTGGATATACAGTAATGCCGAGGATGTATAGGGAAATATTTCCGGTCAACTATATATATGGTTTAAGTGGTTCATTATTACAATATGGATTAGTATTTATCTTGCATTAATTTATTGCAAAATATATATCAATCGCTTGAACCCTAGCATTCATGTTCTTGCCAACATTCACCAAAAATAGCAGCTATTTGGCTATTTTCAGCAAAGACATTTTGTGTAGAGGGAAAAGATGAGCAGGCTAGTGTCAAGAAGGAGCAGTGTGGCGTCCATCTTGACCTTGTGAGGTCTGCAGTATCAAAACAACACGGTGTGATGTCACGTTCTCTTTGTACATGGAGCCCTAGGGAACATCTGTTCAAGAACCACATCACTCATAGCTACAGCTATTCCTTCCATTATTTTGTCTTATTTTGTTTTAAATGATGCATAGCCTGTGAGTTAGTTCAGGCAGATACACTCAATTTACAATTTTGGCATATACAGTATATAGCAGATGCTCTTAATCCAGAGCGATTTACCATGGTAACAAACAACACATGGTAATACATCAAAATGCATATAAATTGTTATCTAGGATCATAACACTGGAGAGGTAGATGCGAGGTAGAGACGCTGCATCATCACTCATGTGCTGATGTGCACCACTAGGCTCTGCTTTCCCCTGGGGGGGTTTGTTATATCTCCAGGGAGTAATGTATACTAAGATCAAATAGATATATATTTACTTTTAATGTTCTCAATCTATTAATGGTCTCAAACTATAAGTTATCTGACTGAACTAGTATTTGTATTTATTTTATTATTGTTGTTCTATATTAAATGTCTTATTCGTTCAATGAAGAATCTTATTAGTTTAAAGAGTTTCACAGGACAAACTGTGATTATTCATTCATTTATTTCAGGGGGGTATAATCACTTGTATAATAAACTTCATATCTCTTCTGCACATTTCTAATTATTTACATTTTATTATTATCTTTTACACCTTCACCATTGTGTGCAAATAATTAACTAATCATGACTCATATGTTCACAGGCTAAGTAAGGAGCTACAGCAGAAAGACAAGGTCATCGAGTCTCTCCGTGCCAAACTCACCCAGCACCAATCCCATCAGCAGCGTTCGGAGACACCCTGCAGCAGCCATGGACTGTCCGAAACTACCGACCAATCGGACCGCATCTCCTTTGTGTCTGACGAGCAGGGCTCCTCCAATGAGGATGCAGAGCTGTGCTCTGACATTGACGCTGCCAGTGAGTTTGGACAGGAGGAACCCCAGGCTCCCAGCAGGACCAGTACAGGTAAACATTCTGGACACATACTGTAGCATACTGCTCCACAATGTGGTGTCCGGGGACCCCCAAGGGACCTTGAGGGGGTTACCAGGGGGTTACCAGCTAAATGATTTTAGTTAGGAACCAAAAAGACCCTTAAGGCCTATTCATACTCCAGTTTTAGGTGATAAGGTGACCACCGAAAACTACAATATTATGACATCACGCCGTGGCGATATGCGACTCACCGCTCACCCCAACCTATCTCTCTGTTTTTACTAACCACCGTTTTGGTCACCTTATCACCTAAAACTGGAGTATGAATAGGCATTTATATGTCTATAACTCTGAGAGCATGCAAATGGAATCAAATGGACCTGTAACGGTCCATTTCATTCCATTTGTATAATCTCAGAGTTAAAAACAGGCACTCATGAAAGCCCTCTCATTCCATGACTCATCATGCCAGCTGTCACTCCTTTTATCTCCGTAGATTGTCAGTCCTACGGCGGTACCATGTCACATCATCCCTCTGTCCCTCCATCCATCGCCCTGTCCTCTGTGAGCTGTCCCAGCATGCATTGTCCTCCTCACAAGGCAGCTGACACGCACAGTCAGACAGGTATGAAAGTGGTGAAACTGCTGAGCTGAGCTACTTGTCCAGAAGTTGGATGAAAGGCTACCCTAAAAAAGCAAAAGTCATCATTGTCCTTATCATTGACTTGTGGGACAAAATCACATGCTGGCTTGTAGAAGTTGTAGTTTACTCTAAATCAGTCAGTTAGGACTTTTCACTCACATTTAGCTACAAGATCACATGTCAAGCCTGTGTTTACTCCATAGCTGTATGTACCTCATTATTCCTCTATGACCATGAGTTACTCCTCTTCATTATTACTGTTCCACATCTTTTCTTTTCTTTTCCTTTCCTTTCCTTTCCTTTCCTTTCCTTTCCTTTCCTTTCCTTTCCTTTCCTTTCCTTTCCTTTCCTTTCCTTTCCTTTCCTTTCCTTTCCTTTCCTTTCCTTTCCTTTCCTTTTCTTCTCCTTCTCTCTCCATCCATAGCAGGACTGTTTTCAGTCCCTATGTCCACCGCTCTCCCATTCTCAGCTCCAGGCCCTGTTTTCACCTCCACCCCTTACCACCCCAACCGTTCTACCATTCAGAGGGCACCCTTGCCCTTTGATCCCCTCTCTGCCACCTTGCGACCTCACTACCAAGGCAACGGGAGGGGGGGTTTCTCTCTGGCAGAGGTACAACAGGAGCTGCAGATGTTACAGCGACAGCTGAGAGACCGTGAAAGTGCGTTGTAATGACTGCATGTGTGTGTGTGTGTGTGTGTGTGTGTGTGTGTGTAAACTAGAAACTAATTGGTTCCTTGTTTGACGGTTTGACTATTAGCATAATAATCTAATCTAATAAATGTACACCAACTGTTTGGTGTAAGAACAGACTCATTCTAATAACGGCTACGGCTCTGGGTCCATGGCTCATTCATACCTCTCACCCAGTCCTTAATGATTTAGTTTTCCTGGGCGCTGCCCAGTGCCCATGACTCATGATCCATGATCCATGACCCATGATCCATGATCCATGATCCATGATCCATGACACCCATAACTCTCCAGAGCACGAGTTGACATATTTTGTAGTCGAAGCTACGACGGTATCTAATAATCTTCAAACCTCCAAATGCTTGAATTGATTAATGAAGACTGGGCTCCTTAACACCTTTCACCTATCTGGATCCAGACCCAGACCCTAGCCTAAAGCACAGTAGGACAAAATGATAATAAGGCCTTTAGTATTTATGGGTAATAATGACTAGGCGATGTAAAAGCACTGTCTACAAGCACTTTAACAGTGATGGAGGGTGCTAAAGTGAAAAGGAGAGAAGGAATTAGTTTGTAACCGACTGAACTAGAGTTGAGTTGACAGGTCATAACTTGCCTTTGGCTGCATAATCCAAATCTGCCTACAGTAATCGCTTGCCTTTCTCGCTGTCTTTGGCTGTCTTCCATACACTTATCCTCAAGTTGAACTCATTACACCCTGATCCAGTGGAGCTCTACTCACACTTAGCTTGAAGTGAAGTTTCTCTGTGATAGGCCTATCTACTTCTGTTGTTGAATGCATATTTGAGATGCCCTTGTCGAGGTCAATGGCCTTTGATTATTCTCTACCTGGAAATAATTAATAAACTCACTTTTCCTCTCTCTCTCTGGATTTGGCACACTCTAATATAAATGTCTCACACACACGTACTGGTTTATAAATAATTGCAAAGTTAAGTTAACTAACAATTAATCAATCTACTGTATGTTTTCTGCCCTTTTGAGAGAAAAAAATACAGTCTTTCTCATGATTAAACTACATTTGCATTGGTTTATCTTTTTTCCACTGCAGGGTTCTCCAATCCTCAGTCTGGGTCTTACCAGGGTTACCCCATGTCTGTCCACCATCAATCAGACCCCTCCGGCTTCCTGCCGCTGGCTTGCCATGGACTCCTGCCCTCTACACTCGGTGGCACTGCCAGCGCTACCAGCTTCAATGCCAGCCTGAACGCCAGCCCGGCCATGAAAGCTGGGGCTAGTCTGCTGGAGAACAGTGCATTGTGGGATATGTCCTACAGTGTCCGACCAATGAGAGCAGGAGCTGACCTGTCATCAGGGTCATCAGGGTACCAGTCGGGTGCCAGTCACACCGGTAAACATACAGACAGAATATAATGAGTATGCGTTTTTTACACCGACACACAGAGTGATATGAATATAATAAACGATTCAAACAAAGGCTGTTTTGATTATAGGTCTTGACCAACCAAATGGAAATGTTTTTAAGTCAAGAGATCCATTTTCGTCACCGCTAAACCCCTTATCCCTAAACTTCTTTGCCTTTTTTTTACTATTTTGCAAAACATTTTTGAATAGTTAAAATGGCCAGTCTACAAGCTCACAACGTGTCAATGTAGATTGGCTAGTTGAACTATTCAAAAATGTTTTTCTAAATAGTAAAAAAAAAAGGCAAAGAAGTTTAGGGATAAGGGGTTTAGCTGTGACGAAAATGGAGCCCATACAGTACTATTGTCAAAAACAATGATTTGTTTTGCCAATTTACCATATACTGTACCGTCGATGCCATACAGTGTAGCTACAGTGTGTTGTTGTTTGCTGCAGGTTCAGACCTGATGAAGGAGCATCTCATGGAGATCCGCAGCCTGAGACAGAGACTAGAAGATTCTATCCAGACCAACGACCGCCTAAGACGGCAGCTGGAGGAGAGACTAGCCAACACCGCCCAGGAGAAAGGTAACCAACTGACCGCGGATGGTAACTGACTGCACTACATTACATTAAGGGTCTGTTATTCACAGAGTACATCAAAACTGTCTGCCTCTCTACAGGTGCGCCTACCAACATCTACATCCAGGGTCTGGACTCAGTGGGACAGCTGTCCGGTGAGATCAGACTTCTGAAGGAGGACAACCTGAGCCTGCAGAACCAGCTCAAGCAGGCCAACAAAGGTACACATGGGCACCTACTGTATAGTATACACATGTGGTCTGGATCAAGGACGAGATGGACTAAATTGCACTCAGAGAAACATTGCAAATGAAGCTCTATTTAAATTGGTACATTATGTATTTGTATTTACTGTACCCTAAAATGTTGGTTCAAGCCAACAGGGTCCGTTGGAAATTGAAAGCTGTGGGTCTAGACCGTTGAAAGTGTATTCAAGATATAAAAACAATCACCAGAATAATGTTTTCAGACGAATAAAATAATATTATCCTGTATTTGGAAAATAAAATGGATTAGTTGTGATTTACTATTTTGCAGTTCCAAAATAAGGACCCATGTAAAAATGTAAACACACACACACACACACACACAGTCACACACACACTATTCCCCTTTAGGGCAAAATCTGTGTCGGGCAAATTTCATGTCTCTACCATTATGCCATCTCATGGGAATTTGCAAAACCGTGCCAGAGGAATAATACAAATTTGCACGTTAACAATAGGGTGTCAGCCATTCAGGCTTGAACCCGTAATTAATGTAATTTCAGTATTTGGGCCAAGTACTGTTTAAATTTCCAACAGAACAATGCACTTGTTCCCGCATTTCCAAACTGGCTAGTAGAGTGGATACTGTTGTCTGTGTGGTAACCATAAAATATTGTAGAATTCTGTCTGCTTAGACCAGTGGGACAGAACTGAACCAGTTTAATTGTGATCAGGTACAAATGCATAAACTACTTATACTTAAATCATGTCCAAAGAACTTCACTTACCCATTTTGACTTTTTTTTGCTGGCTGTTATTAATTGTCTAGCTTTAAGTCATATTCAAACCTCATTTCCTCTCTGGTTCAGATGGTAGTAAGGCGGAGCACCTTCAGGAGGCAGCAGTCCTCTTGGGGCGGGCCAGACTGAAGGAGGCGGAGTTAGAGACAGACAGGTGGGCGGAGCAAAGCAGGAGGCTGCAGATGGAGGCTCAGTCTCACAGCCAGGAGGTCACACAACTCAAACAGGACCGACAGAGGAACCACGAAACCATCAACAGGTATATGTGTGTGTGTGTGTGTGTGTGTGTGTGTGTGTGTGTGTGTGTGTGTGTGTGTGTGTGTGTGTGTGTGTGTGTGTGTGTGTGTGTGTGTGTGTGTGTGTGTGTGTGTGTGTGTGTGTGTGTGTGTGTGAGTGTGTGTGTGTGAGTGTGTGTGTGTGTGTGTGTGTGTGAGAGTGTGAGTGTGAGTGTGTTTGTGTGTGTCAAGCTTCCGCCATAGTCTGAAAACCCACCTCTTCAGTTCAGACTATCTTGGCCCGTAGCACTTGTTGTACCACTTGCCCTAGCCCTGATGACCTGACGAGGCTTATGCAAAGGCTCAACTTATGTAACTTAGATAGCATTTTATGTAGACACAGCACTATATAGCATAGTTTCATTATATAGATATTCCACTGTTACATTCTTCTTAGCTTACATAGGATTCATGATAACTATTTTTATGTGTATGATGTATTCCCATGTTTTTGTTCTTGCTTAATGTAAATCGCTCACTCTGGATTAAAAGCGTCTGCTAAATGCCTAAATTGTGTGTGTGTGTGTGTGTGTGTGTGTGTGTGTGTGTGTGTGTCTCTGCTCAACTAAATGACACCTGTATTAATATGCATGTCTCTGCATGTGTGTGTGTCTTTAGTCTCCAGCATGAGGTGAGTGTTCTCCAGCAGCAGCTGTGTGAGAGTGGAAGTCTGATCCAGTCTCTGCAGTGTGAGCTCCACATGTACCACAGCGTGGGCGGAGGACCCAAAAGCACACACTCTGGTAAGACTGTGTTCATCTCTAAAAACATCAGAAAAAAAGAAAGAAAGAAAGAAAGAAAGAAAGAACATCTATTTAAGGCATTAAATGTGTGTGTTTGTGTAGGAGGCAGCACTGTGACCCTTGACTCTAGAGAGCTGCACCTCCAGCTGGAACAGCGTCTTACAGGACAGGGGGACAGCCAGCTTCATTCCAGGAGAAAGCTGTTCGGCGGTCAGTATGATTGAACGACTTTTTCTTTGCAGACTTTTCGTCTATTATGACAGGCCCATAATAGGGACGCTAGGGCTCATGTGGTTTAATACATTAACTACATCTATTAAGTTCCACTCTTGCTGTCAGTGTATGGAGCTGGTTTTCATTGCATTGGTTGCATTGCATTGCATCAACTCAATAGAGTTGATGCAATGCAAAAGAAAGCAATGCAATTCAGAGCACAATACAATACAAACTAGCCCGGTACTGTTCCTGGAGAATCAGTGGGTGCAACATCACAGATCCACACAGTAGTCATCTCATTCCTTTCCTGAGCTCTCCCAGACGGATGTCATAACCGAAAATAAAAGTTTCAAAAAGTGAAATATTTCAAGTCTAAAAGACTTCAAAAAGTTAGATTTTCTATTCTAGAAGAACATTGTAAAGTTTTAATGAATGAAGCTTCTCTATGAAGCTTCTCTAGGTGAATGTATGACAGAGCTAGTAGAGCGTGCCAAGGTTTTGAAGAGAAAAGTAATAAGAACAGTGAGAAGAACTCGTTTCTCTAAAGAGATCGAGCTCAATAAATATGTCACCATATCATACCAAAGTACTTTTGCGCACTCACTCATGTATTATTTTGCCAGATGTGTCTGACTGATTCCCGTTGTCACATTGTTGTTCTCCACAGACAACGTTCCCTCTCCGCCTGTGAGAGACACAGGACTTTTCAGTCCTACGTGTCCACTCTCTCCTGCACTGCAAACAACGGTGGAGACTGGTGCGAGATTCCACTATCACACATATCATAATTATGCAAGCAATATTATTTAGCATTCAGTTGTTTTGGGAGTAGTAATCATTTGTAAGAAAGAATATTACATGTAATAATTTATACAGACAGTATTTTTTTGGTTTCAATCTTTATGGATAGTATTACTTTTGTAGTTAGTAATGTAATGTCAGTGGGGACATTACATTACTAATCATTTATACAGAAATGATTACCAAGGACGTTAAGATTTCATTATTGCCTACACACTTTGATATGGAAGGTTTCATACAGTGTATACAGCTCAGCCCCATTCCCTAACCAACTCTGCTGTTCAGATAGTTGCATGTCAGGCCAAGCTGTTTTTACACACGGTAGCCCTTTTGAAAGCTAATGCTTCATGACGTTTGGTGGATTTCTGTGCTATACTGAGCACATTTTCTAGTGACATTTGTGCTGACATGGCTGTCTTTATCTCCTGGCTCCCTCCTCTCCTCTTCCCGATAGCTTCATCTTTGCACAGCCAGGCCCCGGATGGCTCCTTCGCCAGCCGCCATGGCCGCCATGCGGTTGGCCACGTGGATGACTTCAAGGCTCTGCAGCAGCAGATCCTAGAGGGCAGCGCTCTTGTCCGCAAGATGGAGGCCTCCCTCCGTTCCCTGGTCGCCCCGACTCTGCGGGAGTATAGCCAGGAGCAGGTGAGAGCTCAAAGAACCCATGGTCAGACATTGGATGGACATTTAAGGTGGCCAAGAAACCAAGGCGTATTATCGCGTGATAAGAACAATAGAGTCCGCACACCAAATTTATGCTCCCAAATGTAGTTTACTTCATTGGTGAAGTAAACTACATTTGGGAGCATTAATTTTGTGTGCAGACTTTTATTCTTATGCTGTCCAGCATGTAATTCATGATCCAGCACCCAGCCTAGTTTGTGCGTGTCTTTTGTCTGTTTATCAGCCTCTTTTTCAATATTATCTCGTAGTACCTTCTTAGTGCCCTCGGCTTGATTGGTAAAATGATCACTCGTGTGAGTCCTCACATGAGTCCTCAGAGAGGACTGCCAATAGAAACATATCTAAGATAGACTAATCAGACTTATTAAACGATGGGTGCGTGTGTTCTTTCTCTCTCTCCCTTTTTCCATTTCAGCCTTTAGACACTGGCTCTGTGAAGAAGATGATAGCTAACACTAAGACGCTACGTCAGATCTTGGAGGAGGCCAGCTCTCTGCTTACAATGTTCTGGAGAGCAGCCCTGCCAAGCTCTGAGGAATCGACTTTCAACACCAAGCAGGTCACTACTACTGACAGCATAGTTGTCTGTGTTACAGTTTCCAACAGAATATCTTCTAAGTTCTCTGAAGAACTTCACATATTTATTCAAAAATTACAAACAAATTATGTACTGTAGGATGAGCCAATGGCTGATCTGAAATCAGCAAGACTGCAGTAGTGCATGCTTCAGAACAGATTTGGAATGTATTTACTGCCCATTAAAATCACTGCCACTAACCGAAATTTGCAATCGCTGCAAACTTAATTACAGAAATCTCAATGTGTCCATATCCGTATGTTTGATCAGGAGCAGTTTCTAAAGGAGGAGATCAGCTCTCTCCGGCAGAGGCTGTCACAACAGGAGGAGGCTCTAAGGGACGCCATGGAGGGGCTGAAGAGCTACAGCCGCACCAATGAGACAATGGAGCACTTTATTGTCAATCAACGTGAGTGATGATTTCTTCATACCAAAGATTTATGTTCACTTGTGTAACAGAAAGCATCATGCTGGGCGGCTAGTGTAGCGGTCTGGGCACTAGGGTCTAAGGTGCTAAGCCAGCCTGACGGTGTGTCGTGGGTTTGACTCCCGATCCCGACGACCTTTGCCTTTTTTCTTTTTTTTTTACATTTACAAGGCCCATTAATATTTCTACAAATGCAACAAAGCCTTGATAATCACGAAGTTGAAGGGTATATGTCTGATAATGATGTACTGTGTGATATAAATAACATTAGGCCACAGGTGACCATTCGAATGTTTCTGGGGTTCATTTTGTCCCTAACTATCAATCATGGACCCACGTTGAGAACCACTGCTCTAAATTATTATCTCTCGATCAGTCTCTCTTTTACTCACTTTACTGTTCACTGTTCCGTTCATCTTTCTAATCTCCTTAGTTCTGCAGTCAGTCTAACTCTCTCTGACATCCGTGGCTAATGCATTTGTTCTATGGTGACAGATTAATAATGAGGAGTTGAGTTATCTAGAGACAAGATACGACTATCACTGCAAAATTCTGAGTGTCACTTGAACTCTTGAGATTTAAAACTGCAATCCGGAACTCTTTTAAAGAAAGAAATGATTGAATTTGACTGTTTTAATAAAACTTTATTTTAACTCATCTGTATGGTACAATTACAATTTACAATTTAGGCATTTAGTAGACGCTCTTAATCCAGAGCGATTTACATTAAGCAAGAACAAAAAGCATGGCAATACATCACATACATAAAAAGGTAGTTATCATGAATCATACGTAAGCTAAGAACGTAACAGTGGAATATGTATATAATGAAACATATGCATATACTTTATAGTGCTGCTACATAAAATTCTATAAGTCTACATAAAATGTAAGTTACATAAGTTGAGTCTTTGCATACGCCTGTAAGGTCGTCAGGGCTAGGACAAATGCTACGGGCCATGTTGAAGTCTGAAGAGGTGAGTTTTCAGACTACGGCGGAAGATTGGGAGTGAGGCTGCAGTTCTGATTGTGATGGGAAGTGCATTCCATAGTTTTTGAGCCAGAAGGGAGAAGAGTTTGGGACGTGTGGAGCGTTGTCCTGGCGTTTTTAGTGAAGGTACTTCCAGCTTCCCTGCGTTGGCTGATCTGAGGGCACGGGAGGGTTTGTAGGGTTCGATCAGACTTGCAAGATATGGGGTTGCCATACCTTTGGTTGCTTTGAATGCCAGCATCAGAGTTTTGTAATCTGTGCGGCCAGCGACCGGGAGCCAATGGAGGGAGCGGAGAAGGGGGGAGACATGTGAGAATTTTGGCTGGTTGAAGAGGCTTAAGTGTGCATGCCGGTAGGCCAGTAAGGAAGGAGTTACAATAGTCAAGTTTTGACAAGACTGTTTGGATTTGGAGATGGGCTGACTCCTGGTTGAGGAACGGTCTAATTCGTCATATGTTATAGAGTGTAAACCTACAGGATCGAGTGACAGCTGTAATGTGTGTTTTGAACGAGAGCTGACTGTCCAGGACAACACCAAGGTTCCTGGCTGTTGGGACAGACGTTACCAGGGCGTTGTCTACGGAAATAGTTAGCATGGGGCAGGACTTAGCTGGGAAGAAGAGAAGCTCAGTCTTGTCTGGGTTCAGCTTGAGGTGGTTAGAAAACATCCACTGTGAGATGTCAGCCAAGCATGCAGTGATGCGCTCTTCACAAACATGGTAGAGTGTATTAATACAATATAACTATAACATCTGGATTGCAGCTTTAAATGAACACTCATTATAATGTACTATACTGTGCATTACATGATTAAAGCATGATTCACATTATCTTTACATTTCGTTTGTTTACAGTGTCAAGAACACGGGACGTGTTGAAGAAAGCCAAGACAAACTTGGAGGTGAGATCCTTCTGCCAAGATGTTGCATGTGTTTATACCACACCACTGATAATGAATGCAATGATGTGACCTAAAGTTTCGTCAAATGTACTATGAGTATTCTCACCATACTGGGAACAAAGAAGGTCTAATGTGTGGACAGATTCCACTGATTTTGTCTGGTTCAGTCTGAACATCAACATTCAGAACTGATCATCTCTTACAGGTCACTTTTTATAAACTCTCAGTTAACTTAACACTCAAAAGGTTACTGTAGATAAGGCAGAGGTAAACACCACCCCGTTACAACACTTAATGTTCCCTCATTGAAACAATGTGTACTGTCTTTCCTTCTCTCTCTACCTCATCATTGCCACCACTCGCCCTCATTATTTCCTCTCCTTTCACTGTCTCTCTCCCTCATCTCCTCTGCTCATTTCTCTGTCTGTCTGTCTGTCTGTCTGTCTGTCTGTCTCTCTCTCTCTCTCTCTCTCTCTCTCTCTCTCTCTCTCTCTCTTTCATTCGCTCTTTGTCTCCTGCTGAGTCTCTCTAGGATAATGAGCTTAGGATATCGTCCCTCCACCATGCCTCTTTCTCTCTTCCCTCCTCTTCCTCACGTCCCTCATGTGCCAGTAAAGGTATGGCCCCCTTGGTGTGGTGTGCCTACGTTTCTGGATCAGCATTTTCACTTGGCAGTGAAAATTGTGTCTTTTCCTGCTTTTATTCTGGGCCTGTATCAAGCCACTCAGACTAGTATCTACTCTATGTGTGCCTGAAAGAGGGATTCACATCTGGCATCCCTTTAGGCATAGTAGTAGAAGCATGACATCAATATTCCTTTCTTACAGTTGAAAAGAGCTCCTACTGTATCTCCACCAGAAAAAAAGTAAACCCTGTCCTGATCATTTGTAGTAAGCTTTGACTAGCATCTATTATATGTCCTACTATGATTCATTTTTTATCCTAGTCAACCTTTCAGCCTAGTAGTGATGCTGAGTTGCTTGATAGTTACGGGCCCTGGTCAGTGGGCTTTTCCTCATGGTTTGCAGTGAGTGTGCTTTTGTTGTGTTGAAAGCTGAGGATGGAACAAGCACTGTACTGTAGAGGTTATTATAACCTCTACAGTAGTGCTTTATAACTCACAATCACAAAGCTACAATCTGGGACTTTTAACAAATTTGACTGTTTTCATAAAACTTTATTTGAACTATTCTATATGGTGGAGTATGTATGTAAGTATGTTAATACTTTGTAACTAAAATATCTGCAGTGGTGTTGGAGGTAGTTTCCCTACTCTTCCATGGAGAGTTAAAAAATGTCAGGTAGGACATCGACTCGTTGACAATGTCAATATGGTTATTTGAAGACTATGGTGCACCAGACTGGCAGTTTTTCTTAAATTATATATATTTTTTACATCAGACACAATTACCTCAATGTCAGAAGAGGGAGTAATCCTTAATACAATTTAAGGATTGTAGCTTTAAAGATGAGGTTTTATGATGGTTTATGATGGTTTTAACTGGGTCCTCATCCTCAGAGAGATTAGGGTGAATGAATACCATGTAATGTACTGCATGTCACTCACTTATTGCTCTGGATTGGAGATTTAATGAGCCTTTGTCAAGTTCAATGTCACTTGGTTAATTAGGTTATTCTATTTCTGGAAAGAAATCACATCTTTCTGGAACGCACAAAGTCTCTCGCTGTCTCTCTTTCTCATCCATCGCCTCTAAATCCTTTTAATTTATGATTTTACATGATTATATTCGTTTTACCCGTTTTACCCACATATTCCATAAAAAGAAAAGAAACGGAGCAGGAAGAAGATAAATCTGACTTATCTTACCTGCCCCTATCCAATATATAAAAAATAAAATAAATACAAATAATTGATGCTCTGCAACCAACCATTACTTCCCCACGATTACAAAAATGTCTGCTCTGCTGTCTGCCCAGGTGAAGATGCAGGAGCGTTCTGTGAGCTCAGCCTCTCTTCTGGTTGGGGTGTCATGAGGCCCCTGCAACAGGCCCCATCGTCACCCGAGACTCCTCCTGTCCTGGGGCCCACCAGAGGCCTGTGAGCCCCACACCACCAACGGCCCTCGCAAGCGGTCTTCCTGTAATACACCAGCCCCAACTTCCTTCTGGTTCATGAGTGACTTCCTGTCCAAAAGGGAAAACCGCAGGAAAACCTTGGTTGGCCTGGTTGGCTCTCCGATTGGTTGGTGAAACACAACCTGTTTGAGTGTTACTGCTTGAGTGATTGTGAGGCACTGAGCAATGTTTTGACAGTTGTGATGGTTTATGAATGTGAATGATCTTACTGTACACGGTGTTATATTGTTTAAGTAGGTGCTTCAAAGGGTTTAAGGGCCTCAGCTTAAGTGTTTCCCCACATTTATTTGAGACCATGCTTTGGACCCCAGCAGGTATTCAGGAATAAAATAGCCAGCCAGTGAGAAGAACAGGGCTTTGAAAATGCCAAACCAAACTAAGTGCTTCCTGTTAGCTTCTGTTGAGGCTAGTTTTTGTTAGTTTGTAAAATAGTTGCATGTTAATTAAACAGCTTGTGGAAAAGAAGCCATACTGTACTCTTAGATTCTTGTCCTGACCCCACCTCTGCCATAAAAATGGTCAACTGATGATATCACAAGGTGAAAACCACAGTATTACCAGTATACTTTTTCCAATATGAGGAAGTGGGTAGTTTCAGGATTTCTGTTATACAAGCAAATCCACCCGAACATAATAGTTAATTAATGCACACATGCATATTACTGTTTGTTAAAGGACAACTTTAGTTTTTCTTTTCAACCAATGTTCATGTTTTAAGTTGTTATTAGAGAAAGTTCTTTTTTCTTTTCTTTTTTTTGCTGCTTTCTTTCGTTTTAACAATTTTATCTATATTGAATGTGAAGGGGGAGGTGACAAACGGACATATTGAGCCTATACTGTATATGCCACACAGTATGGTATCCTCCTAGTTGTTAGTTGTTCGTTCAGACACACAGAAAACAACTACTGTGGCCAGATGAAAGTTACTGGGGGTCTAGTAGGATTCGGACTGTAGTAATCACCCTAAAAAATTGTAAAAGAAAAATACATATTTAGCCACTTCAAATTCCCCCGCCTCCCTATCAAAAATAGCTAAAATCATTAAAACGAAAGAAAGCAGCAAATGAAAATAAATTAACACGCATCTTTTACTTTCTCTAATAACATAACCTAAAACATGAACCTTGGTTGAAAAAACCCAAAGTTGTCCTTTAAGGAGATAATACACTGTCCAATGAAAAACATGGGTCCAACCCAGACATACTGCTGAAATGTCAATACCTGCAGCCATAGACATGGCAAAGCCTTTTCAGTAAGCTGCCACGTTTGCCATCTTAGCAGGCCAATGCTAATAAGTAAGATCATTTTTCAGTATAATAGTCAAACAGCTATCCAGCATTTGTCAGCCTGAGCACAAAACGACTTGTGCATTGAATTTGTGGTATATGGTCCAAGAGTGTTGTAACATTTTATTTCATTTTTGTAACAAAGATTGCCTCTGGCAAATAGACCTGTAAGACCACACATTATTATTATTATTAATAATATTTTTTATTTGTATTTTGTTTTCCTTTTTATCCTATCAAATTAGCAATTCTTGTATGTAAGCTTTGGAACAACCCTAGTTGGACAACTGTCTTTTTTCAATTACTAGATCTGCAGCTGATGAGTTTAGTGAACATCTATGTCTAATTTGTCTATATCTGACTATATTTTTTCCTGACCTTATTTTAAGAAATTGTGACAATCATTGGCAAGATAATTGCTGTTTGGAAACAAGTCATTTACACTGGCTTACTGTAAGATTTCTGTTTTCTCTTTTTGACATTTTGTTATCTGTACAGTACCTTACCCTTAGTGCATGAACTGTGGATTCATGGTCCAACCATTACTTTATAAAAATATGAGAAGTGCAGACTTCTCATCTTTTTATACTGTTATTATCTATTGTCCAGCATCAGCAAGGAACTGGATGTGTGCAACCTACAGTACCTGTTTTGAGCGAACCATTACTTTAATCATACAATGTTTGGGTCCATGTGCAATAACCTTCTTGGTTGCTTTTTGATGTATTAGACCTTGGTAACTAAGTTTAAGTGCCATGTTACCTGTATTTAGTTATTTAGTTGTATTTAAATTTAAATATGTTCTCTTCTCTTTTAAATGTGCTGCTGTATTGACAATCAAATTGAAGCTGGCCCATATAGCCTATCTGACAAACAATCAACAATAGTTTATCAGAGCACTTTTATTTAATATGAAGCTGAGCTTTAGTTACACTTGGCACGCAGGAAGACTTGAGTGCTAAAAACAAGCAATAAAGCTAACCAAAGTCACAAACTTGCAAGGTGCAAAACTGATTACCTTTTTGTATAATTTCCCAGTTTGTGTTTTATAGGAACTATATCATTATCACATGTATGTACATACTGTAGTGAAGGGATTGTACATCAGTGTTTGTTGCTACACCAGGTGTAGCCTGGTGTAATTGTATGCATGTTTATTTTATTAAAAAATGTTTTGGGGCAGATATCCTTTTCAATAAAACTGTATAAAATAATATGTTTGTTGTGCTCTATGTTCTCTGTCTTTTAAATACACAGCAAATCCCAAATAAACGACTAAATGATTTGGAGCAGTCGAGCACTGTAGAGGTGAAAGTTATTTAACTGTACCTTACTGACCGTATCTATTTAATTTGATTCAAGTAATGAACAGTTTTAAACTGCATGATTTATTTTCCAACAGAAGATGGCAGCAGACGCCATAAAACTGGTCCATGATTTTACAACCCCCGACCCCCAGCCTAAAAGTACACGAATGTTAAATGAATAATAGGATTTAAACAAAACAATTGTGTATTGTGCATGGCAGTTAAGGAAAGTGACATGGTGTCACATAATTGAGGTCGGACAACTTGAGTAGAGTTATAAAACATGAGTCTGTCTGACTCTTATCTGACTGATGCAGGAAGCAATGATGTTGCAAGTTGGGCATAGGGTATGTTTTTGCCTGAACTGTATGTTTTGTCATACAGAAATTAACATGAGCTCTAGCTTGTAAAAATAAATTGGTAGTGTGGTTTTTGTTAAAAGTAGTGTTTGTTCACTAAGTGAGTTTAGTGAGTAAGTTCACTAACGTTTTTATAGTGTTCCAGACTAGTTCCAATTTTGTATGTTAATTTCTTTGTGTCATCATTCCACAAATGTTGTCACCTATCTGAACAATTATTTTCTGTTTATGAAATGGCTGGAGAGCCGGGGCAGAGCCCTGCTGTTCAACAAACACTCTAGAAATGATTACTATCAGAATATGTTGAATTAACCTTTTCGTTTTATTTTAACCAAAACATATCACTTAGCTCACCTTAAAAGCCTTGCAAAAGAAAGAAAGAAAAAAACTTAAAATGAATTCAAGGCAAAAAATGTGACCGCATGCAGTGCGCTGGTCTGGATGTGTGTGTGTGCTGCTGTAGCGAGTAGCGACCCCGGTAGACCTCAGCTCACATCTGAGTTGTGTGTCTGCTCAGACTGCTCTCCGTGTCTCGCGCCGAGGAGGATGGAGGATCATCATCATCATCATCATACATTATAAACAGACACCCGCGAGCTAGTCAGATAACAAAACAACACACCGAACCCGCAGCTCTGAACCAGGAAGAACAACCACGCACCGCCGCCAAAGCAGAGACAAAAACACCTGGCTGGCTGCTGTCATGGGTGATGGCATCTTTGTTTGTCTTTAGACCGTCCTAGAGTATAAGCTTTAGACAGGTATAGACGTTAGCCGGCTGGCTAACAGGAAGCTAACCAGCTGCTAGCAGAAGCGGGGACTTCTGTCTCAACTATCTTTCACAAGAAGTTTCATGTTCAGCAACGTCGTTGCCACCATAGCAGCGAACACGGCGTGAGAACATGCACCGTGACGAAGCTCCATGTGGAGGGTCACTTTAGACCAGCAACAACAAGGACAAGACGAGCAGCAGTGAGTTTCTCCCTCCATGTGAACGTGAGGTTAGTTTTCTAGGAGGACAACAGGGGACAGAGCTGTGTGATTGACAGCTTGTCAGAACAGATGTGGAGTCTTGTGGACGCAGGAGTCAGCGTTAGAAACTCAGCTAAGCTAAAAGCTAGCCAGGTGTCTGTTCTGTGGACTGACTGACTGGCTGGTGGCTGCGTGTCGGTGGTGTTAGAGGGGAATGGACGTCTGGAGTTCTGGACACAGCTTATTCATTTCTCTCTCAACTCAACAGTGTGGCAGCAGCAGCAGCAGCAGCGAGGTGTGGATTTCACATGTCGGTATTGAGGTGCCTCAGTCAAAACTCTACATCTAGCCTATAATAAAAACCTGGCAAGTTAAAGAAGCTTTTAAAGTTATCGGTCTGGTTGGCTTGGGCGGACCACCCCGGACCACCGCGAGAAAGAAGTGGAATGGAGATGAAGAGGACTGAGAATAAGAATAAAAGAAAACTGTGCAACATGGAGCAGCAGGGAAGCAGCAGCGAGGAGAAAGACACGGTAAAGTTCATTTTCTAACAATATACCATTCCAGATAGCGTAATAACGGGTATATAATATTACTTACTCATCACAGTAGTACAGAATACACACAGAGACCCGTAAGGATCAGTTCGGTACTTCGGTTCATAACAATCAATCATTTAGCTGGAGACGAGTCAGACGACCCCCTGGAACCCCCCCAAGCCCAAGGAACAGTGGCAGTGAAAATCCTGTCTGTGAGGGGGGCGGGGGGGGGGGGTGTATACATACCGTACGTGTGTTTCCAGCAATCCACTTGTGTCCAGTATCAACAATGTGGTTTCATATTTATGGCCTAGCCTAACTTATGGTCTAGCTGACTTTCGTGCAGCATACTGTAGTCTGTATCATGCACTGTTCACATTGTCCAGACATGCACAGCATGTCCAATGAACATTACATTATGGTATTATTGGTATATGCTTTGTAAGCTCAGCTGTCAACATGCCAATGTACAGCTGCTATTGAAAAGCTTTTATGTTTTTGATTGTTTGATTCTAGCATATGGACTTAAAATTACTGCCAATTAAAGAATCAAGAAGATTAATGTGGTGATGTGTTTGTAAGAGCATGAGCTTCGCTCGCTGCTTGACACTGAATGATCCTGGTTCATTCTTCCATCATGTACTGTTTCCAAGGATTGTGTCATCGATGGAATTTAAACGTCTCTCATGAAGTAATGCTACTCAATTTCTGGACGCTTGATCCAATTGATTGTGTCGTTAACTTGCTGCTCCACCCTTACTCTTGGGATATTAGCATTGTTATGAGACATATCATTTGATCCATTCAGATTGTGGCCTCAGGCTGTTGCACATTCCCTACAATCTCTATGAATTCCTAAGCAGGTTCACAAGGCACCTTGAAAAATGTATCTCCTAGAGTCCACCTGAGAGAAAAATCTGAAGTATTTTTATTTTTTTGGCAGCAGGAGGGAGTGAATTTCATGACATTGTGAAATGTCAGACAGACAGACAGTCAGGCGTGTGTGTGTGTGTGTGTGTGTGTGTGTGTGTGTGTGTGTGTGTGTGTGTGTAGCCATGGCAAGGGGTGTGTGGAGTGTAGACTGTAGAGTAGAACTAGATGGGAACTTTTCCTCATGGTTAAACATTGGAAATTCATCATATTGTTAGTTTGCTACCGCTCCTTCCTTATAATGCAAGATGTGTGTGAAAGTCCCCCATGCCACCTGAAACTGCTTCATTAAATTAACTTCAAGTTAAAACTACAGCAAGAATTGTGTAGTCAAGTGTTTGCCTAACTAACATGGCAACAATTTCTTTTTAAGGGAGTGAAGGCTGAATATATAAATCAAACACTCAGAAGTTTAGTTTCTGAGCCCTCTGTCGCAACTTTTACAAGGTTTACAATTATGGGAATTGAACGATGTCACTGTTATCTCCTAAGAAGGTGTGCTTGTCTGTGCATGCATGTGTGATTGAGTGGATGACTGGATGTGAGCTTTTGAAGGTTGCACTTTGTCCTTGGCAACATTGGCAGACATTTGTGTGAACTCCTCAACCTAAAATTTCCCCTCTTTCGGGTGTAACATACAGCATTACACAATAGCAGTATTTTCATAATTTGTGAATTCCATGAGTATGTACTATGTAAACCAGATTGCACACTTAATTTCAAATTGTGCATCATGTTTTAGACTATTTTGTTTAAGGTATATTCCTTTTTATTACAAATATTTTTATTTATTGATATGTTATTCGTATTTTATTGTTCTGCACACTGACTGTGAAGCTTCTTGAAGTAAGAATTTCACTGCCTATATTTGTATTGTATGTGACGACACCATGAATCTTTTCTATAGTTTAAAAGCAACATGAACAGTTACATAGGACATAAGTCCCCAGGTATTTTTTGTGTTATCCTTTTAGTCTTAATATCTGACTATGATATGCTGTTCAATCAATTAATCAAACAAACAAACAGATAACAGACAACTATAGGTAATCAGTAATCTTGAGCATGAATGAATGGACAATGCATTTTTAACTTCACTTCCTTTCAAAACGTTTCTTCAACAAACATTTCCTAGTTACAGTACTTTGTGATAGCGTTGTGAATGTGATGGTATGTTTCTTTCACCAGACAAAATGCCTCACTGGCATGGTGAATGGAAACAGTATAAACAGCCTAATCTGCTACACATAATAAAGTGAACTAACAAGACAATGAGGATTGCAACACGCTGGCTGACATTTATTGCAGTCGTGTGGAGGAATTTTCTTGGTTTCCTCAAGGGCTGCTTAGTTCAGCACTGCATATACGTATTAGCACATTGTTTCCACATCAAAACATTAAAACAGACTCGGCACGGTCCTACAGTATGTCTTGTCTACTTTTAATAATGTCAGTATGACTATTATGAATCTCTTGTTCCAATATTTATCCCTGTATACATAGAGATGCTCCGATAATTGGCTAGCGATCGGTGATCGGCCAAATCGACCGATATTCACTCTGATCGGTAATCAGCATTTACCTGGAGAAGCTGATCTTTTACACCATTTTATGTACACAAAGTGTACATTTTGAACAAACGGCACTTCCGCATATTCTGCATACTCTAACTCTGGTGTATGACTTGGCCACCTGACGCCGTGCACAAAGTTGTGTGCTCCATGGGCTTAAATACATTTGCATTGTGGGCATGGTATTCTCTCGTAATAGTAGATGCTTTGCTTTATCTCTTTCCATTCATCTTTACTTTAATAGTATTTGTCTTTCTTGCTTGCCTCCTTGCTTCTTTCCTAGTCTACGACTAGGCTGTGATCAAACATTATTTAATAGGTGTACTAAACTACTGGCCGTATTTGTATGTCAGTCAATAGAAAACTAGCAGTTTCTTGGGAAGAAAGGCATGGAAGCCTTATTGTTATGATCCACAGAAATGTAGCATCCATACGTTTCATGCTTACCATCCAGACAGAGAGCTAAAATGCCATGTTGAGTTGCATGAGCTGGAATTTAGTTTTATCATTCACTCATTACAGAGATGTATGTTACTAGGGTCCCTCTGAGGATCAAGCTAATTAGGGCAGAGTGGATTTAGGCTCAAATCTATTGAGGATTATTGCAGTACCATTATTATTATAATGTCCTGGAGGATGGGTCTGTGTGGTAGATTAGCCCTCGGAGCATTTTCCCCAGTTGGTGTACTAAAGTAAATTCAAAAAACGAACCTGCTTTAGAAGTTAATGAGAATCTGTATATTGAATATATTTAGCCCATATGACTGAACTTTGAGGTCCCATTATGCTAGGTTTGTGAAATGGGACAAAGCACTGAACGGTTGAAAAAAAGAAATGCCTGCTATATCTGAACCTGCTATATGTTTTACTGGTCAGTGTTTCCACTTGATTTCCTGTAAAGGAAACATGAAACACCTTTTTGTTTGATGGAATATCACAATTCTAGTTGTTCATCAGCGAGAGAGGGAGAGAGAGAAATTCTTTTATGGTCCACTCCTGGCAGGAATATAGGACTAATGTTTAATGTCAATGTCAGTGTTTAAGACAAACGATACACATGTAAGACCTTGGCCTTTGCAGAGTTGTGTTCTACAATTCATAAGAGCTGCATTCATTAAAGAGAAGCAGCTGTCTTTTTGGAGGATAAAGATATTCATTCATGTATTCACCCAGTATGTTTGATTTATTTCTTCTCACGCAGGATGTGCACAATAATAGCACCATAAGTCGACTGTCCGTCAGCTGTAATCGGTGTGGTTCTTTCGCACAGTGTGCACACCTTTTTAACATAATGCCTCTCAATAGTCAGGACAAGTACGTTTGGTGTGCCACAGCCTTTAAGGACGCTGCCTTTGACTTGCCTACACAGTATTTTACTGTGGTGATGCTGTAATGATGACGATAATGATTGCAGTATGTTGTATTGTCATGACCTGGTCCTTAGTGCGTATGTCTGTGTACACTTAAACTGCTACTAGAAATAGGCCAGATAGTTGCAGTACAACTAGGATTTGGCTTCAGGTCCTTGTACTTGGGTCGCTATAGCTGTAGAGTCATTATAGTGACCCATTTAAAATGTCCTACCTTTTTCCCCAACCAATTTTCCAACCCACACTTTGGTTCCCAAACTCAGTCTTTGGAAAATACCACTTTAGTCGACACAGAGTTGCCCCATCTGTCTGCACTAGTCTCTATCCCATCATTAGCGATGTCTTAGGCTAACCATTAACCTGCTCTGCTCCCATAAAATGATTTGGGACAATCATTTCCTTCCTGTCCATTGACTGGTCATGGATGAGCAAGCCACTGGACTGCCACTGAGGAGCGAGGATGGCTGCTGCTGCTCTAAGCTGAAAGACGCGCTGCTGGCAGGTAATGCCAGCAAAGGGAGGGGGGTGGCATTGCACTGATTGATGGAGCCCAAATGGCTAATGTCTGCCATTTGAGGGCTCCTAGAGAGTGATAATGGGATGGTACAGATGCAGAGGGGTGAGGGGTATTCATTCTAATCTAAAGCCCTGCTCATTACCCAGACTCATGACCACGATGAGCTCCTAGCATAGAGGGAATGGCATACATTGCAGTGAAGATCAGTGCGGTTTCAGCGTATCTTTATTTATCCTTATTATCTCCAAAAGCCGTCTTTAGGCGAGTACCGGGGATAAGATAACTGCATTATTCATTGTACATGTTCATATTAGGACAACAGACAGACAGAAACACTAGTGAACCTTTTGTGGCTGCTGGCCTATTTTCCGCCAAGGGAGGCTCCCCTTAAGCCCCAAGAGCATAGGAAAACCTCCTATACCGTGCGTGCGTGTGTGTGTGTGTGTGTGTGCGCCACACGTGCGTGCGACACACACACTGCGGGATCTTGCGCTGTGCCTCTCTGCCTATCCCACCTTTCCATCCCCTGAAAGCTTAAGAGATGAGATAAGGATCTTTGTACCGGTGGCACTCTCCTCTAACCCTAGCTTCTGTTTATTGATGAATAGTTTGATAAAAAATAAGTGATTCTAATGTTGAGGCACAGAAAATGCTCATTTGTATTTGGAGACATTGCTAATCACAAGTCATTATCTCTCACGCTTCGTCCACTTTTCCTCCTTCTCTACGCCCTCCCCTCATCCTCTCCCCTCCCCTCCCCTCATCCCCTCCCCTCATCCTCTCCCCCTGCCTGTACCTCTCTGCTTTTTTCGTGCTCAGTCTGGACACTCTGTTCTTCTTCTCTCCTTTTTCCCATTTTCTTGCATTGCTGGCTGCTCTACCCTCTCTGTCCAGTGTCCAGATACACAAGCCTCCACTACCTGTCTATGGGACCCTTTACATTGAAAACCTATTACTATCACTGAACAATACTGTGATATTATATTTTACCATATCGCCCTCCCCTATGTTCTCCTGTCGCCCAGCCCCAGTCTCTCTTTTCTACTTTTCTTGCCTTCGACTGTTCCTGGTCAGGCTGTCATGCATGTCAAGTAACTGATGATTAAAGCTTTCACGTGCTGTGCTGGTGTTTTAAGCCCAATTTAGTGGAATTTTAGGAGGGCTAGAATGTCTGTGTGTGTGTGTGTGTGTGTGTGTGTGTGTGTGAAGAAATGACTCGAGTAGGGAATGATGCACGATAATTATCAGGAATTATGACATCATCATTATCGGCCTGATAACATTATATTATCGGCCAGATAATATATTGTATATATATTATTTATTTTATATATTTACATATGCTTGCAGTTCCGCTAAATTATGATTTGTTTATCTGCTGATTGTATCTGCTGACAAAGCACCCTGCATGTCATAATTATATCAGCTTGCATTCCATTCTCTTGCATATTGTACCTTAGTGGGCCTTTCTGTAGTCACGTATGCAGTCTAGTCATGGAGGAGAGGAGAGCAGGCTTAGTGTCCCATTGGCCATGGGGCTTAGTGTTCCATTGGTCGTATGGGACTAGTCTCCCATTGACTTAGAGTCCAGCCAATCATGAAAATCTTTCCATTAGACCACATGACTAGACTAGAAAGTTTGATCATTGAAGATCAGCTCTGCAAGCTGATAATAAAAAGTCCAACTGCTGACATTTGTCATGTATGTTTGGTCTAATTGTTTACAGTGTCCTATGTGTATTCTGCCAGAGAGGAGCAATAATTTTGTGTGTGTGCGTGACGTGTTTTGTGTGTTTCCATATAAGTTCCAGCTCTCTTTATTGTTTTGCTAGGGCCAGAGATGAGGGATGTCTTCCAGCAGTGGCAGAGCCACACTCCACTTGCCTTTCAATTTGTTTGTGCCAGTGTGCTGATATTTGTGCTCGATATGTGTTTGTGTAAACAGGATGGGGTTAGTTGATCTGCTTTTCCTTCGGGTAATTTGGCTGCTGGGAGATAGTGTAGCGTGGGGAGCATATCCTAAGCAGCAGCAGGGTCAGAACAGGAGAAAACAGGTAAGGATAGGGAGGGAGCATCTCCTAAGCAGCAGCAGGGTCGGAGCAGGAGAAAACGGGTAAGGATAGGGAGGGAGAGTCTAGGTGGAATGTTGCGTGCATAAACCTGCATGGCAGTCGCTACTAGGTCCTCCTAATGTTGCTTGACTGGGGCCAGATTGATGTGTTTTAAAGACACAGTATGTTTACACACAATCTCACAACACAAGCACATGCATCCTACCGAGTGATGAATTGACAGAATCTTCTGTAACATTTAGCCTCAAAGAAACATAAAGACTGCCTTATTGGTCTTCTTGGTGAACCTCAGGCATTCTTTGAACTAACATTTCCTAACAGTGTTTCTGTAAATATTGATGTGCGCTTCTGCAGCATTAGCACAGCGCTATGTGTCCACGCTGTGTACTTTAAGAGTGCCAGATGGCAGAGTACATTCGGGCAGTTCATGATCTGGCAGTGTTTCACGGTGGTAAAAACGTCTCTCTGAAACAGATCTGGGCAGTGATTTCATTTTCAAATGGAGAGCGGAAAAGCTGATCCTGCTACCAATCAAATCAAAATTTGTACAAGGCAAAAAAAAGAATTGCCTTATATAGGATGTTAATGGTATGGTCACATATTATGCTATTATGGGAGTTGAATTTCAAACTTTTAGTACATGTTATTAGACACCTTTAGAAACACATTGGTGAAGAAATGTCTTGGTAACGATTTAGTTCCCAGATTGGTCAAATACCTGGTAAAATGCCCTTACTAGTAGGTTCTGTGAAGATCTAACTTGACATAGATAAAATAGATGGATAGATAAATATGAAATACTAAGTAATCTTACATTCTGAGGTGACCTGAATTTTGAAGGGCACACTCAGTCAAGGCTTCTCACTTGCACTGTTGAGCCTTGGAAAGTCTGACTTACAAGATACAGCTTTGAACATGAACACGTTAACCTGGTTACAATGCTGCTGTAGTATGCATGCACTATGATTTGATCTTAACATATCCCTGAAATATCAAATTTAAAAAAAATCCAACCAAATTTTCCAGTTTCCTTTTCAAACAGTTCTACGCCTGGGCCAAGGGGGTAGTAAAATCTACACAGTGCAAATTTTGCAATGGACCACATAGTGGCTTGACTTTCAGTTGCAAGAACAAAAACAGTTAAACAGGCGACAGAATGTGACAGCGGTGAGAGGAGTCATCAGAGAAGGCAGTAAAAGTTGCTACGTAATTAGAAAACCCGCCCCTATTAAATTGAGATGTGCGCCTTGTTCTGTGTAAACACAGGTGACTCATCAACGCCCGCCGTAGACAAAATAACACCACTAGCCTGTGGTGGCTGTGGTGGTTAGCCTAATTCTACACATTCACTTCAGTGTCTTTAAGCACTCACTGGGCTGATGGCAGATCTGGTCTAGTCTCTTATGACAATGGTTTGGCTGGGGTGGAGAGGTGGGTGTTGAGGGAAATTCGATCCTAGTGTAGGTTAACAGGTTTGCATTGCAACTCTGCCCTTTGTCCTGTCAGGATGATCTCACTGTTGTTTGTACACACACAAACCATGTCGATACAAGTTTCATGAGTCACATGAGGTGAGCGTGTGTGTGTGTGTGTGTGTGTGTGGTGCTTACAACAAATGTTCACAACAAATGGCATCGGTGATCGTGAATTTGTGAGCTATTTCTGCGTGACACTATTGTACAGCAGCATAAAATCGGCAGAAATGGCTAAGTAGTTGCAACACTTTTGCGCTGTGCCATGATCCCGTAGTTTGTGAAATCATGTGTGTGTGTGTGTGTAATGTAGGTCACCGTGTTGTCTCCTCCCTGTGGCTGTCCTGATTGGGGAGGCGGTCATTAAAGCAGTAGGTTGTGGCCGGCTAAAGGAGCTTCCTAACAGCAACAAAACATCCTGCTTCCTTGAGTTCAGCTGCTAACTATAGGTGGACAACACAACACACAGTGGTGGACAGGGCCCAGTTAGAAAAGAACACGGTTCTCGAGACCTCCCTTTGATCCACAGCACCTCTTGAAGTAGGTTTTACTTCTTTCCCCATTAGCCAACAACCCTACCGTAGTGTAATTATAATGACCCAACTTTCCAGACTTGGACATGTCCAGGACCAGAGGGACCAGGATGTTGATTAGTGGCTGTATCACTGCTGTACCTCATGGGAAGAGAGCATGCAAAGCACACACCCTCAAACTCTGGCAATGGACCAAAGATGATTTATATTTAGGCTAACCCTCGAACACGTTCATAGTAATAACAATAACAAACAAATTACCATATTTTCTATCTGGTGGAGAGACTTTCCATTGTAATTCCTCTCCAGTAACAACAGTAGTATATTGTGGTTGCCCTGTGGTCGAGGCGGCCCTTTTTTTTCGCAGAAAACTAAAACGGAAAACAAAACTAAACTCGGCATCGCACAATGTCACAGCTTTCCCTATTTTACTACTTTTACTCTTTTATGATTTGTTTTTGGCTTTTCTGCCTTTATTGACAGTATCAAGTGAAGATGGACAGGAAAGAGAGAGAAAGAAGGGGAGAGACATGCAGCAAAGGTCATCATGAACGGGGCTCGAACATGCGACGCGCTGTCAGGCCAAAGCCTATATGTGGCATGCGCCAGTTGCGCCTGGATCACTTAGTCAGCGGGTGCCCTGCTTCCTCTCTCTTTCAACAAATGAAATTGCACCGCCTGGCGCCACATCAGTCGTGTACGCCAGCTTAACCGTCGTTCAGTAAGCCCTCACCTCTAATTTGTTTATTTGTGTGTAACCACCTTCAATCCAAATCCCACCAGCAGTGCTCCTGCCTCTGATTACTTTTACTAGGAGCCATCTCATTCTGAAGGCATGAGGCAAAATGTCTAATTACAAAACAGTGTCCTGATGAATGTCCTTGTCTGACCAAAACATTGACAAATAAGGTTGATTGTGCGTGTGTAGGAGAATGCTGTTAAAAAGTAATTACAAAACAGTCTCACATATACACGGCACAGATCTATAGACGTGCGTGCATGGGACATGTTGGGATTTAAAGCTCAGCTATCACTTTAATCCTCAGTGAATTGAACAGGCAGGCTTGTGGTGAGGAGTAGGCCACTCTGTTGCAATAGTCGAACATTATGGATTATGGAGTTTACAATTACAAGTTTTGTGTGTGTACTGTGCAGTACATGTTCCAGGCTATATTCACATAATCAGCCTTTTATCAAGAACAAACGCTGTCCAAAAGAGGTTTTTGTGATGAAAGTGAAATTATTGGGGCAAGGCACGATTGATTGACACACTGCACAGACTTACTTTACGAACTTTATTACCGGTAACTATGCCTGGAACTTGGCAAATAGTGAAAACTACGTTTTGAACTACAAAATAGTAGATGTGGAATTGTGGATGCAATTGGTATACTTAATACCAACTGGTATATTTAATACTAAAATGTATGAACCAGCAGCCAGAGAGAGCACTGTGTTTCTCCTCCCCTGCCTGGAGGTTCTGCTGCCCCGACACAGCTGCTTACCTTAACAGGTTGACTGCGGATTATTTACGGCCGTCTTTCAGGCTAGACTGCCTATGTTTAAAGTTACCTTTGAACAGCCACTGCACCGACCGCTGAGTTGCTTGTCATGATAATCCACTTTAAAACGGTGTTGAAAAGTATTCCAAAGTGCCGACCACAACAACAGAACGGAGCACTGCGCTCTGCACTGTTCCACCCCCTCCATTGTAATGAATAGGGACTCAATTTCCCATAAGTTGCCTGGCTGGAGCTTATGGCGCTCAACTGGACCAATTAATTGCGATATGCATGTGTTTTGGAAAATACAAACTTTACGCTGAATATAACGAAGTAGGTTTAATTTGCTCTCTTTATTAGGAGGGAGGGACGCTGGTGGCAGTTCTTCTGTGGCTGAGGCTGATCAACGTGTGTGTGTGTGTGTGTGTGTGTGTGTGTTTGCATAACTCAAACATTTGAGTTTCTGCTCCTGTCTTGCTTAATAAATTTAAAATCAGTTGCAGACTGTCTGAGGCTCTAGCTGTAGAAATCTCTCTAATATAGAACATAAAACTGTAATTATGCTAAACAGCTGGGTGCCAGAGGGTACAAAGTGGCAGATGAAAGAATGCTCGCACACAATGCTGCTAACAAACCATTTTAATTTGCTGCTCTCATCCACATACTGTAGCATCTGTAAGGAAGGGAGACTGCTCTAGTCTGTATTTAGGTTAACTCTTTATAGCGAAGGGCCAGCCTTTCTGCTGCTAACAATTAGCAACACATTGAGTGTCACCTGGTGGACGAAATGGGTAGCACTTGGGTGCCACGTGATCACCCAAGCGTCCTGTTTGTCGCCATCTTGGATGATAACAGTAACATCAATATAGCGAGCTAAAGTGAAACCAATCCTTGCTTGTTGCCGGTCAGGAAACCAGTTCAGTGCTGAACATTATAGTGATACGGAAATGGTGGGCATTTTATTTTGAAGTTTCAGCTTGAAACGCTGGCTCTGGTAGCTAGGGATGGTAGCTATGCTACCTGCACGGTGACGCAGGGTGCATGCAGTGTGTTTGTTTACAAGTCAGATTGTCGGCCAGCTATGCCAGCTTACTGCTATGTGGCTTATTTCTACCCTATAATGTTTTCAGACACATATTTTAGCATGATGATCAAGTTTAAACAGAGTAATTCACTGTCTGGATGTCATCTTGAATGGGATTAAAAACAGAGGATTTCTGTAATCAGTAGCAGCTGTGTTTGGACAGACGCGCACATAATGGGAGAACGGGTGAACTTCATTTTTATTGGCTTTTATTGATGTGGGCCTCGACACGTCGGTACGTTTTAGTTTTTCAGGAATTTTGATTACACAAATGAAAATGTACCCATTTTTTGGCATCATCCATTGTTAGGTTAGGTACAGTATGCTCATATGATGACCACGGATGTGGTCTAAAAGTGTGAAAAACATTTTTCATTTCACTACACCTTTAAGACGAGGAAGAGTGTACACTGTACACTGATGAAATAAAGCTGCTATAAGCAATAATATGTCAACATTTTAATGACTTTTGCTTTTTTTTTGGTATTCGACAGCCACCAATGGGTCTCTGTGACACTGTTGGGGGCCGCAATCTGCATTCAAATATGTTCCTAGAAGCTTTGTCATTGGTCGAAAAAAAACCTGGTCGCAATGACTAACCAATCAGGAAATAGACAGGCAAATCGACCAATGACAAAGCTTCTAGGAACATATTTGAATGCAGATTGCGGCCTCTAGATGTGTCACAGAGACATTTTTTTTGCTGGCTGTCTGAATACCAAAAGAAAATACATATTTTGACATTATTGCTTATAGCAGTTTAAGTTTAAATAATCTTTTTACATTTTTTGACAAATTGACTTAACATATTTTCTGTCTCACATTTGAGCAAATGGTGAATCAAACTAGCATGCTTGTCCTGTGGAGCTCTGTTTTAAGGCTTGTTTTTGTTAGTTGGGACAATTTAGTCATGCAAAATAATGACTCACAACTGAGTTAACCAGTGCTTCTTCCCTGCAGCAATCTCACACACACACACACGCACACACACACACACACACACACACACACACGCACACACACACGCACACACACACACACACACACACACACACACACACACACACACACACACACGCACAGCAAGTGTACTGTACATGTGAATACTAACGCAGTATAAATGGCTTGGAGTTGGTCCCAAGGACTCAGGTGTGGGTTTTGGCAGTGGAAGCCTCATGTGGGATTAAGTTGCTGACATGCGATGGCGTTACTTTCCTGGTGTGTTGTTCCCACCCGTCCTTTACTTTCTGGATGGTGGAAATTAACAGGCACTTTGTCTTGTTCTCTCCTGAGTCATACTCTGTGTGTTTGACTACAATGACCATAATGCTTTTGCACTGCCCCTCATTGTGGAGAGGAGGAGGGCTGTCTTACTGAGACAACATGGAAGGAAGTGAGACTGAAAATGTGAAATACTGAAATAATAAACACATGATATTACAGTACACACCCCATGAAACCACCAGGAAAGTGTTTCTTGTGTCCCAAAATCATTAAAATAAGATCTGGTTGCAAAAGGGTGGAAGTGGCCCTTTTAATGCAGCCTATCCCCAGCCTCCACCCCTCCCCATGTGTCATTTTCTCCTGGCCAGGACGCAACCTCTCTCTCTCTCTCTCTCCGTCACCCATGCATGTTTGTGTTTTCATTTATTTACACCTGTTCAATGCGTGGTTGATACTCTGATAAGATGAAAAAAGTATCTGTCAGATTACATTGTCATATTCTGTCAGAGAGTCAGATGTGTCGTGCTACATACTGTGCACTGATTCTGTCTACTAGGCAACAGTGTCATCATGCAGTCAGACTTGCTGCAGCACTGCACTGCGCCACCACAGCTCCAGGGGTTGGCACTCCATTAGGAATCCACTTTGATTTATGCCAAAGATTAAGATTCCCTTTAACCACGTTCAACCTAGGTGCCCGGACTGCTATCCCAGCCGCCAGGGCCTAAATACTATATAACTTTGACTGAGGTTGACTGAGGTTGACTGAGATAGCTAATCGGTAAGCTCGCAACCTTTGTGACCTTGTAGATTTGTAGATGAATTATGTCATGTCATGGCACACCCATAGAGACGCTAGGGTCTGTGGTTTGTTGTCCTGCCATGTTTTTGTCCTGCTGATGTCTTGATTATGCCCTCATTCACGTACATTTAGCAATTCACACTTAAATCATTTTCATTCTTAACACTCATTGAATAATGGACTACTCTCTCATGTTAGTATTCATGAGAGGAGGTGGTGAGTGAAGGATTGAAAAGCTTGCAAACACAAATAACAAAACATTTACAAGACAGTGCTGCCACATGTTATACCATTGTAGCTCAGATATTTATATATATATATATTTTTTTTTCCTGCCTCGGGGGGGGGGGGGGGGGGGGGGGGGGGGCAATAACAGGCTATTGGAATGAAAGCTGCACAGCAGCACGATGGGAATGCTGTGGATGCACACTATGTGACTAGTTTCTGCGATTGTTCCCTGATCTTTGACAGATGCTCATTTTGACATGCCCAGAATAGGCAGGGAACCATTGCTGGTGTGGGCTGCTGAAGACATGTGGGTCATACAACAAAGAATAAAGCAGTCCAACTCTTACTGCTGCAAACATCAACCTCCATGCCTTAACCTTGAACCCTGTCTAATACTGCGCCGTCTCTTTCCCTTGACTTCTGGATTAGCTCACTGTGATTTTGTCAGTTAAGCCTTTCAGCACTCGCTCACTCACCTTCCATGCTTCCTACTTTTCTCTCCTCGTCTTCTCCTTCCTAATGGCCTGTTTATCCTGGATAGCAGTGGAACCGTTAGGACTGGCTCTTGGCCTCTGGCTAAACCATCAGTGTTCTGTTGTACAAGGCGGGTTCTTGTTCACATCAGGGCCAAGTGGGGCTCGTCACGGCTAGGCAACCTCAGAAGACCGACAAGATTACTGAATGGGAAAGCGTGGCTGAGCTGACACCTGCTGTTCGCCAAGGGAGGAGAATTTGGGAGGACTGACAAGGGTAACGACTCCGAGCAAGTGCTGACTAGCCTGTTATGGGAGGAAAAGCTGAGAAAACCAAGCTAATTTGTATGACACGTTAATAGCATTGTGTCAAAGTTACATAAGCATGTGTGCCTCCTGTGTCCTGACTCTTAGTAGCAAGTGAGCCTTTTTGGCTAAACTATTTTTCTCCAGAAAACATTCTCTAGTCACTTTCCTCATCATTAGATCTGTGACATCTGATTGTTGTGTATTACTATATTATGATGCATACTGTAGTCAGTAAAACCCACAAACATGGTACCATATTTTCCAAGTTGACATTTCTAGGTAATTTCTATCCGTCATCACATTTTGAGGGGACATTCGATGAACTTTATGGATAATTAGGACATGCTGTGCTAAAGGTCTTGTGACTCCTACCCCATACCCACGACATACAGTACTAAATGTGGCTTGAAGCAAGCTCTTGGGTATTCCATTAGTTTTACATAACATAAGCATTAGCCCTGACACGCCCTGACCTCTAACCATGCCCAGGGGGTCATGAGGCACCGGATTCCTGAGCCGATCGACATAAAGACCTGTGAAAACACTCCATTAGTCTGTCCATTCACCCGCCACGGACACACAGCCCAGGCCAAGAATAAAAACACAGAGCGCATGGCTAACCGCGCTAACCAACCAGCCAAACCACACATTTATACTGGCAACCGACTGAGCAGCCCCCCATGGGAATAATACAGCATGCTAGCGTTCTATTACGTAGTGTAGCCTTAGAGATGGAGTGGGTTTTTGGAAAAGTAATAGCGTGCCATAATAAATTATAATGATGGATTCCATTCCAAGGGTCTATTGGACACAGGAGTGGAGGTTTTATGAAAGCACTCAGTTGTTGTTCCTCTGTGTAGCGTGAGACGCTGGTGTCATTAAGGGCAATTTATACTTAATTGCGTGCTAGTGTCGCGCACTGAATATATAGCCAATATACACGCGTCGCAGGCTCGCAGCGCAACACATGGTGAGCTTGTCGATTGGCTATTTTCCGTGCGCAACAGCGGCACGCTTCTAAGTAGAATGGAGTTTTTAGGCTGTAAGCCAGACAGTCCCCGACTCCCCGTAATAAATATAAAAGTAATAAAACCACACAAAAAGAAAACTCGTTGAATACATTTTGAAGACATTGTAAACACGGGTTGCACTTGATTCATTGCACACAAATTGAAATGATGGGACCTCTTTTGATGTGGCAAGACTGGAATATGGGGCGTTGTGCTCGTAACCCCAGAACAATGTGATGTAATGAAGCTATAGCCAAACCAGAACTAATGACACTGTCAGTCAGCCTCTCCTCTCCTCTCCTCTCCTCTCCTCTCGGATCACATTTAATACAAAGCAGTAGGTTTCAGTAAAAACCAAAAACTTGTCCATGCAGGAAGGCAGATGTTTTTGAGTAGAGACGATACCAGAATAAACCATCTGGCTCAGAGAGTGGGAGAAGCAGCCTTTCAGATAAAGGCCTCTCTCAACTATTAAACATAGTTTGAATTTTACACACACACACACACACACACACACACACACACACACACACACACACGGAAAGACGGAGGAGAGCAGGTTAGAAACAGATGGTGTTCTTTACTATGCTATGGGAGTGAGGGGTGGGCTGAGCTACAGTCTGATACCTGACAAGCTTGAGGCTTTTCACGGGACTATAATGACTATTACTGAATTTACTACTACTTTGTTAGAAGCAGCGCCACTTTTGCCCCTACTGGTACTCATAGTCATACATACGGTACATACACATACATAGTGGTTGCACCACTTAAAAATAGGTGATCGCCGTAAACCAAGAACCTATCATCAGTCTAAACAGTATAATATAAAAAAATGAACCTGGCATCTGTCTAGAAAAAACTAAAACAAAACAACTCTTAAAGCTCAGATATGATGTTCATGAAAGCCTCCTCTGCCAGTGTCCCAGTTGCATGTATCTGAAATCTCAAGCAGACTAATTACACAGATGTTTGGTCGGTGAATAGGATCCAACGTTGGAGTTTATGCTAATCAGCATGGGCTTGTGAAAATCCAATTTACTGGTCCAGGAACCTTTTAGTATTGCAGTGGGAAAGGGTGGGGTGGGGATGTGCAGGTGGGTGTCGCACATCTGTACATCACATGCCTTTACCCAGCCCCCAGAGCGGCTGGCCAACGTTGAATAGCCCAATGGTCAAAGCTGGAACTGTAGGTGTGCGTTGTTTTTGCCCGTTCATAACATGTAGGACGAGTAAACCCTGTGCAGCTGGTGTTTGACATTGAGCGCTCGTTAACACTTCCGCATAGTAGAGCATTCTTCCGGATGCTTCAAAATGCCACTGAGCAACATCCATTGGAATGAGCTGGGCTGTCGCTCCTGGCTCTCTAGTTTGACAGTCAACGCACTGCGAGGCTACAATGGAAGCATAATTCTGACGGCCTGCAGTGGAATGGACAAGTTAGGGTATAAAACGGACAGGGCTTACCCATTACTGTGGATCAAGGTTATGATATTTTGTCACCTGACACCCGAACCATACAGTGTTTATTTAATTATTTTATATCTATAATCGTATATGTCTCCACAGTGAGGCTGGAAAATGTAGCCTAGCAGACTGCTAGACCAGTAGGCAGGAAAATGGCGACCAGAAAATGTTGTTTTGAGTTAAACTCCTCCCTACACCCCCCCTCATACACACAGTATAACTCTATGGCCTTTACCCTTTACTGTATGCTGATTGCCCAGCCAGTGTTTAGAGGTCAGTGTCCCTATCAGTATTGGAAGACAATCCCGGGGTGGGGCGGGTGTCTTTATGTCTTAGAATGGAGAAAAGGTTGGAGACAAAAGAGACTACTACAGCACTGATCCTGATTATAATAACCAGCACCTATGCTTGTGTAATTAAGTTTAAACGGCATACACTGGTGGGCTGGGGGTTGAAAATGTCAGCTTTTTTATGTTGGTGGACAAACACACACACACACACACACACACACACACAGTATATGAGGTGTACTGGTAATTACCATTCTGATGAAGGCTTTTCATCAAACCATGCTGCTTTGCATGCTCTGCTAATGACATACTACAGTATAGTACTCATTCAAGCTCCTGCATCTGACTGTGTAACATTTTACAGACACATGCTCACTGTTTCCATGTATAACATGCCAGGTAGCTATGTAATATCTTTTCTTTTAAATATATATATAAAATCACACAGGTGTGATTTTTTTTGTATTACATTGTACAAAGTTCGCACAATGTAATGTTTGTACTACAAACTGGCTACCATACACCACCATCACAGCCTGCAGTGCTCAATCTGCACGCACGCACACACGCACACGCACACACACAGTTGTGCACATACTTGTCGCCGGTATGCATATAATCTCACAAAAGCACACTCATTTAGTCATCCGCTGTCTGCTGTCGGGCTCAAAGCCAGCCATTTAATGAGCTTCATCATTGCGTTGCGTCAGGGCAGCAGTATAACTCAATCCCCATGCATTATTCTTGTCTCGCAACAAAGTCTGTTCTATATGCCAATAGATTATGGTGTGTGCATGTATCTGGGCATGGTTTTATTTGTGTAGGTTTTATGTGTTTTGTATGTGCGTGTAAAATCCACTTCACAGAGTAAACACCAAATTAAATGATGAAAGTCTGTATTGGAAATGGCTCTTTATTGCCCCTTTTGTGAAGTCATGACAGTGCAACCCGCTGATAAAAGACAAAGTCCAATACTGTAACTGTAACTTGCTCAATGCTACCAGCTTCCTGGTCTGTTGTACCTTGTGATAAGTAACAGGTCTAGTTTGTAATGTATCCCCCTGGGCCCTTAGAAAGGCTCAGGTGCTGTTTGTGTCCATGACGATCTGCTGGCTGTGTCTCTTTACCTGTCCACTTAAAGGGACACTTCACCCTTTTAGCAAAAAGATATATGTTAATGACGTTTAGAAGCTTTAGATCACTTTCCTGGGGGTATTTATGTGTGTAATATGTGGTTTTAGATATTTTAGATTGTAGCAGTGAGCCTGTTGTCTCTGCTGTCATGGACACTGGTCTCACTACCTTCCTGGACTACAATTCCCATAATTCTTTGGTGCACTGCTCCTCCTTGTTGATGGGGGGGAGAGCTGTCTTACTGAGACAACATGTAGTCCAGGAAGGAAGTGAGCCCAGTGTCCATGACATCAGAGACAACAGGCTCACTGCTACAATCTAAAATATCTAAAACCACATATTACATACATAAAGACCCCCAGGAAAGTGTTCTAAAGCTCCTAAACGTCATTAACATATATTTTTTTGCAAAAAGGGTGAAGTGTCCCTTTAACACACAGAGTGTGTGCCTCACTAGCATGCAAAGAGGATAAAAAAACATCACACTTGAAAACTAAAAAAAATTGCTTCAATTTTCTTCATGTGATGTTATGATAATGATATAAAGTGGATGAACCAAGTTATACTTCAATGCATGCATGAGTCGTAATACAGCATGTTTTGACACTGTCGCACAATCAAGTAAATCAAGCTTTAGCATTCAGTTAGCTGGCTCACTTCAATAGTCTTCCTTTCTCTTCCTGTCTGCCTCCCTCTGTGCTTTGAAGCAATTCTTCAAACAACACAATAACAGTCATTTTCTCTCTCTTGTCTATTGTATTTGCTCGTGTTCCCCGGCTGGTGTGTGTGCGTGCGTGCTCAGTTTGAGTCATTTTGAATCCTACCACGTTCTCTTCATTATTTGGGCCAGTTGTCCATGAACGGGTACTGTGTGTGTGTGTGTGTGTGTGTGTGTGTGTGTGTGTGTGTGTGTGTAACTGTGTGTGTGTAACTGTGTGTGCGTGCGTGTGAGATGACAGAAAACCACCAATGTCTTTGCCTACACGGCTACACCCCAGCGTAGGCAAAGAAAGCATGCAGAGCTGGGCGTCTGGCCGAGGTCGCTGCCTGTGACATTTTCCACTGACATTTGCTGACTTTTTCCCCCCACAAACTAAAAACCCACTCATCAGCTTCAGCACCTCGTTCCTGTCTCCCCTCACTGCTCCTATAGCAACACTCTGCCTTCCATTCCATCCAGACTCTGGCTGTGTAATGAAAAACCAAGCAGCACCTATTGTGTGTGTGTCTCATTTGCCTGCTGTCCTCCTGGCATAACTGGACTGGTCGTTAAAGGTCACCTGGCAGGAGGTCATTAGATGAAGAATACCTGCTGAGACTGACTTCAATATTACGCACGCGCGCCGCACGCACGCACACGGACCACCTCCTCATCTCTCATTACTTTTCTTTTCTTCATTGTGCTTTCTTTTTCACCTTCTCCTTTGTCTTTAACTTGTAACCAATGTCAATGTCAATGCTGCCAGCAGACCATGGACCTCTATCCCAGAACATTTCCCAACATCAAAACAGTCAATAACAGTTTTTGTGAATTCATAATCTCAGACCCACCCAGGCAATGGAGTGGAACCAGCCAGTCGAGCACAAGCCAATTCAAATGCATTATGGATAATGGTATAATATAGTATTTATAGATATACACACTCAGACTGCATTCAGTTAAGAGTTAGAATTAACACCAACATACAATCAGTTTTTGAATGTGACAATATATGAATATACCCCCACACACCATTTGCCGTGAGCATGTGCAAGATAGAATTGTGGCTCGTTTAGAAGGTTACATAACACGTTTTCATCGATTGGTCAACTTGAACTATTGTGACCACACCATCTCTATCCTGTCTTTCAGTATTCCCTTGGCTGCCCTGCTTTCCTCTATTGCTCACCCACCAACATCACATTGTGTGTTAAGGCCTCTACATAGTCCGTTTTGTTCCTTGCGTGGGGGAGGCAAACGGACACACAAAAATGCAAGCTTATTTTATACATGTGTAGTTTCTCCGTCGCTTGCGTCGTTTACGTCGGTCTATTATAATATTTAATGTGCAAGCATCTACTCGCCCACTAGATTGCACCCCCTGGCACCTGCAGTTGGTCTATTTTATTACATGCGGATGCGATGCGCCAAAAAGACACACACTCTCTCCGCTCTAATTCCACTGAGTTCTCATCTGAAAAGCAGGGCTGGACTGGGTCAAAGGGCTAAAACATATTAAAGCAATGGGGGCGGCCCATTCTTTGGGCGGCCCATTGCCCACTGGACATAAGGTCAGTCCAGGCCTGGAGCAGATGTCATGTTGTCCTGTTTAACTTCCAGTATCCATGCCGATCGTGTTTATGTTTACAGCTCAATGTGCCGGCGGAAGTGTTGCCCTCTTTCAAGAGCGGTCGAGCAGAGGAGGAAAAGCCTTCTTGCTCTCTGCTGCCTCCAGGTGGGCAGGGTGTCCTCGACGCAAGGTACGCAACGCAAGCAATATGGTTGCGTAGGCTCGGGATCAGATCTCAGCCCGACGGAACGAGACGGATCACGTAAATTTCTCTCACCCTGCGGCACTTAAGGGGGGGCAGACATACCCTCAGGGTTTCCTCTTTTGGTGCTGCTGCTGAGTTGACTAACACCACAGACACACACACACACACACACACACACACACACACACACACACACACACACACACAGATCTCAGTCTCTTATCTCTGCCTTGCCTCGATGTCTGGGCTTACTGTCAGCACGGTGCCAAAGTTCTTCTCCCTGCGGCCACTCTAGCTGGTGGATTATCCAATACGATGCTGTTGGCCTGCTTAAATGGCTGTCAAAAAGACAATCGCAATAATGTTTTGATATTGATTTGATTTTAGACTTTTTATTTCACTGGAGAGTTGACTTTACCTACCAGGCTGCCCCATGTTCTTTGGAGGAGCTGTGCTACTAGAGAAGGCTTGGCCCTATCTCTCCTCTCGCAACTGCGGCAGACAGATTAGGAGCAAAATATGGCGCGACAGGAAAATGGCAAATCTACTGTATAATACGAGTTACAATTGGAAGGGCTATTTCAACCGGTTTTAATCGTTTTTTCCCCACACACATAAATAACACTGAGGTAAAAAACATTATGTATATACTCCCTCTTGGATTTGTCTGTGCAGTAAGCATTTGTGACAGATGCTGACATCAGTCCAGTATGGCTCATGCTATAAAGGGCTGTTCCCCTAAAAGTTGGTTGGAGTAACACAGTTAAATCGGTAGATAGTGTGAATTCAATAATAAATCATAATTATTCAAATTGAACCAGATGGATTTGGTTTACATAAACATGAGTATTTTACTGTGTACCGTACTAGTCTAGCCAACGGGCAGTCATGTCCCATAGGATAAATTGACTAACTTGATTGTGCAGCTATACTGTAGTGCTGAATTTGCACACAACTAGCCAGAGAGCTTGCACTTTCTTGCACTTTCTTTTAATGAAACACTTCTCTCTCCTATTCCTAAACCTTTTGAACCTTGCTGATTCTTATTTATTGATCTCTGGTGCAGTGCTTGTTCAGTTATGAACCATTGTGTTTGTGAATTTGTTAGTGTTGTATTTTTTTATGTTTCCCCTGGTGGGAAATTAAATACTTGAATTGGATCAGTATTTGGATGTAGAAGTCCCTCCAAAATACAGTCATATATCTTTGTCTTGTTAACAATGTAGCATTTTGGCAAAGTAGGTACCGGTAAGCTCAAGCATTCCGTAGGTAGTATAAATGGATCAATTTGCACCTTTGGAATATACCGGTATTCTTATTTTGTCATCGGTGCAGATAAGAAGCAAATTAGCATTTGAATTAGCCTAGATATATACTGTATACCTAATTAACCAAGTCCTCTCTATCCCCCTTTCTAGCCCTGCAGTAATGAGGACATGCATTAGTGCACACACACACACACACACACACACACACACACACACATACACATACACATACACATACACATACACAGAGACAGGATGAAGGCTCCCTGCTGGGTGGTTTCTCTGCACAATAACTCTGGGTGAAGTGTTTTCTTAAGCCAAGTACCGGTCTGCAAAGACTGGATGAATTGGTTTGATAAATATCCCCTGTTAATCTGGCTAATTAGATGCCTTGGAAACGCTTCTCCGTATGGGGCGGATTAAGAGGTCAAATGCTAAACACAAAAGCAAAGCAAAACTGACATGCACGCACAGTCGCACACACACTTTGTGTTTTGTGTGTGCTGGGTGGTGTGCTGCTGACTTAGAGGGCAGTGGATTATTGTCGTGTGTAGATGTGTGGCATTTGGGTGTGGGGAAGCTGAGCCCGGATGAAAGCCCTTTTAATCCATACAGCAGGAATCGGATGATGGAAAAATGCTGTAATGAAGAAACCACACCCTACGCCTACGGCCTAACCCATTGGTTCTCAACCTGTGAGTTGGGACCCCCACATGGTTTTGGGCGGTGACAGTAAAGTGACAGGTTAAGGATTTACCTAAAAAAAAAGATTTAAAGATGGAGTGCCGTGATTTCTTTCCACCCTAAAACATAATCATCGGGTATTATTATTATATAGAGGAAGGTTTTTCAAAAAAGTGTACAGTTTTTGTGAAAATGTCGTTTTTATGTGGACACGCCCACCAGTTATTTAAGTATGCCTGGTTTGCCTGATGGGTGGTGATCCACCTGAACTGAAGCTCCCACAGCAGTTGTTGTATGATAAAGGGGGAGGGGATGATATTGTGATGTTTCCAGGAAGAAATCCTAAATAGAAAGGGTATACATTATTGCACATAACAACCAGCCTGGATCCAGCCCAAAGACCCCGCCCACTCTCTGAGTGGACTGCATCTCTTGGTCTGGTGTTGCACTGTGAACCTATAATTTCTTCCGTACAAAAATTTATTATCCAATGAGAATCGGTGGTGGGGGTGGGTCTAACGAACAACCAATCAGCGCCGAGGCCCGTTTTCAGCGTCACACAGCGCAACACACATGAGGAAAGAGGGAAAAACAACAACAATGGCTATTGGTTGAGGGAAATTCTAATCGCCTCCCCCTTGAAATCGCTCAGACAGGAGACAATGTCAGACTGAAGCTTCAAGAAAGCTACAGTCTGATAATCAGGCTACATAACAACCACATCAAGGGGTCTAATGAAGTACTGTCACCTCGTAACACATGAAAAAATAAAACAATCATGGCACTTCTTTTAAAAAAAAAGAAAAATTAAAGACCAGACCATTTACTTCAATAAACAATACTATAAAAACATCGGCCAAATTGACAAATAATATAAGAAAGGGGCAAACATTTAGAGAATAGTCAATCTGCGAGTTCTTAAGTTTATATCCTATATTACATTTCCCAGAATTCCATGCCCAGAATTTCTCATTGTTATACCCATTGCTCACATTGTTATACCCAGTTCAGGTCGCCAAGTCATGGACTGTGACGTATGCGAAACAGCCATCCCCGCCTGTGCTTTCTGGTCCGCATACGTCACTGGCTTCCTCTCTGCGTTTTCAACCCAGCTTGGCGCCCATGCACTACTGGCCAATCACAGCTCTTACGCTACTGGCCAATGACAGCGGCCCTACTATAAGCTGCTCAGGAAGCAAATTCCCTCATTAGTGCCGCGAGGGACCGAAACTTTATTTCTCTTCAAACGCGTTAATAACTTAATATTGTAACCGCAACGCAACATAACATCAGAAATTAGCCCAGAACGTCCGCGTTCTGTTCAATCACACGAATGCAGCCTAGATAGCCTGGCTACGGTCGATCACTTGACACAAGCGTTGTTGCAGTGGAATGCATGTTGGGTTACAGCTGCATGATGTATATTTTTTTATTATTATTTATTTCATTTTTTTGGTGACAAGAACCACCTTACCTAGGGACCCTGGGTAAGGTGGTTCTTGTCAGGCAGCGACCGCCCAAAATAATCTAGGCCTAGGGTGACCAAACAGAAAAATAAATTAAATTGACAAAATAGTCGATTTTAAGTGAGTAACTGGGTCCCATTTTGGGTTTAAAAAAAAAAATATGGTCACCCTGGCCTAACCCAACCCCTGCTCTGACCCGTTGCATAACACTACCACAACCAGTAATGTTTTGTTAATTTGTTTTGTTTCATGCTGCGGTTTAAATGACGTATATGTTGTTCTAGTCTTTCCTTATTCTGATTTATTCACTGTTGTCACTTTAAGACATCGTAAATAACGTAACTTTCTTTTCTCCTCGGTAGAGTTTGTCATGTACATCAACATTGTCTGAGATAATTATTATCAGACTTTAAGGGTACTTAAAGGACTGTTACTCGTGGTCTCTTGAAGCTTGTGTGTGTGTGTGTGTGTGTGTGTGTGTGTGTGTGTGTGTGTGTGTGTGTGTGTGTGTGTTCACAGGTAGCTGATACACTGAGTGGGGGTGACGAATGAATAGCTTCACTGTTTTTTTTTGTTCCCCCCTCCCTTCTTGTGTACCTGTGAGTTTGTCTCCCTAAAGAGCAGACCTAACTACATCAGTGCTGCTTAGAGACCAAACACCAAGGGAGCATCCCAGATCAGTGGGTGGCGGGTGCGCTATCCCTTCTAATAACTTTATGAACCTGAACCCTTAAGTTTGAGAGCCCACATGTTGTGTTGAAATGTGTTTACTTTGCAAACTTCGCCTTCAAAGGAACATTACTTTACCATACAGCATACAATGAGTGTAAATGAAACAGGTTCTGTTAAGGTAAGCAGGCTTTAAAGTTGGCACAGTGCCAAGATATACATTGGTTTCACATGCATTTGAAATCCCCCCCCCCCCCCCCCACAGCGTATACGTATTGTCTTAGACCCTGGCTGCTCTTTGAATCACTGGTCGATACCCGCTACTTATGCGGCAACCATTTACATCGAGGGCAGAGAAGTTTGAACAAATCACAAATCACAGCTTACCGAAGTCCTTGTGAGAGCACTTTCTTGTCTGTCTGTCTGTCTGTCTGTCTTCCTTGGAGCACCTTTCTATAGTTCTCTCATACAGCTGGAACACATCAGCAATTTCTCTTAATTGTTTTGGTTAACCACATGTCTATGCACGCACGCACACACATCTGACATTGCATCGTATAAACCAGCAACACTATACATACCGACCCATACTGACAGACAGGAAACATGTACCGGTATGTATGATGCAATGTAATCCTGCACAGACAAGCATGCAATCATGTCATGAGGGAACTGCATATAATTCTCTCACACACACACACACACACACACACACACACACACACACACACACACACACACACACACACACACACACACACACACACACAGCCTGGTAACAAAGGGAGCCAGTGAAAACCCACTTGGACTTTCAGCAGAGTCCTCACCCTCCTAGTACTTTATCAGTGTGTTCCTTTGTCTTCACTTATCATCAGAGCGTGTCGTGAAACAGTCAGGCTGTGGTTGGCACTTGGCAGGCCTCCTTCTCTCTGCAACACACCTGCAATGAGCAGCTCACTGACGCCGTCTCACTGGTTTGGTTAGGATGTGACAGGCTAGGATTAAAAAGTCAAGTGTGTTTTATGGGCACAGATTGAATGGTTTTCCTACGTAAGTGCAAAGGATTCCAAAGTACAGTTATAGGAGCCTTATGTGGCTGAATGTTTATAATATGCATCTGTGCTAAGACTGGGTTGAGCTACCATGATCTTTATGACTGTATTGTGTCTGTTTACGCATGCATGCACGCACGCACACTCCTTGCCTACCCAGTTCCTACATAATGTCTTTAATGAGGAAATTCTGATGGTCTCAGTTCTGTTGTAATGGAGCTGTGAAGTTTTTTACATGTTCTATCAGCTACTTTCTGAAGTGAAGGGACCACCTGCACCTCACAGTAGTACATATACATACGGTATGTCAGTGAAATGGAATGAATAAAACATAGGCCAGATGTGATGGGAAAGGGGGAGCAGGGTGGTGGTGGAATGGAGGACGAGGTGGAAGATAGACTAGGTCTTTTTGGGGTTTGTTGGAGTCTGGGGAATATTGGAGTGATGTTAGGATAGACTGTGTGTGTGTGTGTGTGTGTGTGTGTGGGGGGGGGGCGGGGTACAATAAAAAGATAGGAGGACAGAGTGTTTGGGAGGGGGTTGATTTTGATACAAGCTTTGTTCTGGTGGTTGAACTGTCTTGTATGACAGATTAACAAGAATTGATTAAATCAATTAATTACCAGCTGCATTATTATCTGCGGGAGTGCGGGGGTTCGCTATAACTGCCTATGTTTCCGTTTCAGTGCAGTAGTAGTAGGAACCAAAATTCTCTAAGGCGGAACTATTGTGTTCTGAGTCGTTCATTTCTGCCCGGACATATTTGCGGTGCGCAGTGCGCACAAATGAAAAAGAATGAACACTCCTCTTACTTTCTTTAATAACAACCTAAAACATGATCCTTGAAAAAACATGAAAAACTAAATTTGTCCTTTAACCATTGTGCCTTTGCCTTATGTTTATGTAGCGTTCAGCTTAAGTCAGCAATGAATACAGAATGCCAACGAGAGTTGTTTTTTTCTTCTTTTTTTTAAGATTTGCTTTTTGGGCTTTTCTGCCTTTATTGATGGTATCAAGTGAAGATGGACAGGAAAGAGGGAGAGAGAGAGAGAGAAGGGAAGAGACATGCAGCAAAGGTCGTCATGAACGTGACTCGAACACGCGACACGTTGTCAAGCCTATAAATGGCATGCGCCACTTGGCCAGCCGGCGCCCCCAACAATTGTTTTTTCATTAAAACGAATTATATCAACAACACCGCATCAAGCAATTGTACTAAATGCTGAATTCTGCCACATAATGCCTCGGCTCCGCCATCTCACCGCCATGTGCACTTTTAATTAGCCGCAACTGTACTGCATAATAGAAGGGCAAAACCAAGCCAAGACAATATTCTTATTACCTCTTTTGCAGTCGGCTCACTCTCTCAGCGGTCAACACATTTGGAGGCCAAGAGGGTTTTTAAATCACATCTTGGATCGTCTGTGCATCATTGCTGCCAGCAGCACAGTATACTTTATGTGAGGAGATTGATTAAGGCCTTTTTCTTCTGTTCTTTTTGCTGTGCTGCAGTTAAAATCACAAAGTTGTGTGTGTGTGTGCGCGTGTGTGCGCATGGCTTTGCTGACAAGCTGAATATTAGGATCAGGCTTTGCTGTCTGCCTATATGACAGACAAAGGCCACAATGTAATTGGTTTGTATGATGAGGTGGAATATTGAACATCACGCAAAAGTCCTTATTGGCTATTATGTTCAAGTCATGTGTGCTCATATGCTTTTACTGAGTGAACGCATGCTTGCTTTCATGTACTGTACATTTCTGCATATGTATGTATGTATATTTTGACGTCCCGAGGCTAAAGCAGCTATGGTACAGCTGTGGTACAGAATCAGATCCTCCCTATGCGATGACAGATGTGATAGATTGTAGATGTGCGTCTCACGGTGGATTGTGTGGAGTGCGGGAGGTGGTGTGTGTGTGCGTGTGTGTTTGGGGGTGGGGGGGGTTCCTCTCCACAGGACGTCAACACATGATGAATGTTAGCCCAATATGTAAAGCTGCAGAAGCCAGGGCTCCGGGGGGAAATGAAAGGATAGGGTGTGGGGTGGGTGGGTGGAGGGGGGGGGGGGGGGGGGTTTGGGGGGTTGAGAAACACGAGGGAGAGCATAGGAAGGAGAAGCCATTATGAAACCCTGGTTTTCACTTCCTTCCTTCCCTGGCTGGGTTTGTTGCATGGTTTTAGAGGACACGCAGACAAAGGCTACGGGGACACCGGGTCCGTGCATCTCTGGGCTATGTGGAAAAGGCTGCTGTTCTTCTTCTTTGGTCTGCGGTTAAACCGACGTGACATTTGATTTAGTTTGTGGTGCCAAAGCCAAAACTAACGTTGGATTGTTGAACCTTAGTTAGCATAGCATCAGAGCTGTTAAACCAGAACTGTTGTTAGTTTTAATCCTACAATGTTTATACAGTAGGCCTTTTATCATGACTATCTGATGCTCAGTGGGTCACATTATTCTCATGCCATGATATCTTATGTGACCAAACCTGATAGATGAATCACTTAGTTGGTTTCCTTATTTTGGGAATGTCATCATTATATGCAAATCTTTTTGTAAAAGAAAGAAGAAGGAAATCACAAATAATTCCTGAAATTGTCAAGAATTTTGAAATCTTCAATAATTAATGACATATCGACAACATTGTCAAGAATGTCTAAATCTCCAAAAAACGACAGATCTGCAAGCCCACAACGTGAACGTGTCCCATTGTGAGGCATTGTTGTGAGCTTGTACTGTAGATCATTGTGAGCTAGCTTGTAGATTCAGACTGTCTATTTTCTGAATTCTTTAAAGGTTGAAAGGGGTCCTGTAGAGTCCTGTATAGTGCCAGTTTGTATTGTATCACCAGAAGCCGTGTCGAAGGCTATCCATCTCTGCTGAAGTGCAGTGCAAATACAACACACACCCTGTGCTGTGATCCTGTTGTAGCCTACTGTTGCACAGTAATGATGCTGCTATCAGGCATAAGCCTGTCAACAGTACAGTCATTATGTCTCCAGTGTTAGTCCGGTTTCCATATGTAGGTGTTCCACACACGCACACGTACACGCACACACAAGTGCGAGTGCGACTTGTGTGTGTTCTGCTCTCACTTGGGTGGGTCCATATTTATTCTGCAGACTTCCACTGCAATCATTTGGAAATGGAATATAAATATGTTTGTTCTTTCTGTGTGTGTGAATCCATGCATATGTTGAGTCTGTGGGTAGTCTGTGTGTACAGTTTCATCAACACTGGAAAAGGGTCAAGGTCACAGCTGTGCGTGTGTGTGTGTGTGTGTGTGTGTGTGTGTGTGTGTGTGTGTGTGTGTGTGCTTGCATGTGAAGCATGGCATCATTCAGTGCGCAGTAGGATTAAAGTCTCTGTGGTCTTTATGTGGATTAGAGTATTGATCTAGCAGACACAAGGCTCTTCAGTCCTCACTGCTCCCACAGAGAGAGACAGAGAGGAGGGTAGAGAGTTGACTTTGCACGTTCACTTTCCAGACTCACTTTCATGCACTTTTATTTTGGGTAGTCAGCGGTCAAGTTGGTGTAGCCGTTTTGTTTCCTGCGAGTGTGTATTGCGCCGACAGCTGTGATCCATCACACATTCTAGCACCGTGTGCAGAGTCGGACCCCACACACACACACACACACACACACACACACACACACAGCAATGTCGTTTACATACCTCCTTTCTTCACTACAGATTATTACAAGACAGTGTTGATGTGTGAATACTTTTATTGTCTGGTATCCTCTCTCCCAGGCAGTAACAACACAAGTCTCATCACTGCTACCTGGCGGTGAAGAAAGGAACTGCGTCAGCAGATGACAGTGTATTAGTATCTCACTGAAAGCGTGTTCTGTGACCGTGAAGCTTAATTTAGCCGGGGGTAACGAACAAGAGCACGCTGAGTCACTGTAGAGCTCATGATGTGTGCTTGTCTGTGGAAGACAGAGTTGCACTCAACTGCTCATCCGATATCCATTCACACATACCCTTGTTCTTGTTAGCTTAAGGCCCAGTCTGAAAACGGCTCCCACATTATCACTATAGAGAGAAGTGTGTGAATTGCACCAAAGCAGTGTAAGCCTCAGGCTGTGATTACAGTTGAATGAGTATTACTCTGTTACATCCAACATGCGTGTGTGCATCGCACCACGCTACGTGAAGCACTTTTGTTAATGACATGGCTCACTGAGCTCACTGAGCCAAGCTTGAGTTAATGGAGGCAAGGTGTAAATTAGGTGTGTGTGTGTGAGAGAGAGAGAGAGTGTCTGAATGAGTGAGTTCGCTCAAGGCTTCCTCTGGCCGAGTGCAACGGAAGCTTTCACTAAAGCCCTTTCATAGGAGCAGTCATCTGGGAGTTCTGTTGTGTGTGTGTGTGTGTGTGTGTGTGCTTTACGTGGCTTCTCCAGATGTTCCTTTCTGCTCCGTCGAGGGCCCGCCTGTCGGTGAGGGAGAGGATGTGACTTCACGCATGGGCTTTGTTTCCACGGGAACGGCAGATGTTTCCGAACTTTAGACCACCATTTTCTGTGTGTGTGTGCGTGCTGACTGTACTCTATGACTTCTTCACCGTTGAGTCCAACCAAACCTCTGGAGTAGGGAAACGTTGAGCAATGTTCCTGTCATGCAGGATTGGAAATCTCCAAAACAAGTCGTCGTGCGGTCAGTTCTGTGATACGTCAACACACAGGATGTCTGAGGGTCAGTTAGTACCATGGGCCAGCACTGATGTGGTTTTAATGAGGATGTGAGGCCAGGGGGCTGGTGTTGCATTCCCCTGCTTGCCGACAAAAACAGGTGTTTTCCTCTTCAAAGCTGTTTGTGGGTGTGTGGGTTACAGTTGGGAAGTGCACACACTGTCTGTGTGCAATTGTGAATGGGAATATTTGTGTGTTCGTGTGTGTGGCCCACTGATTGTTAATTGCTATGATAGAAGAGAATATTTAATGAATGCTTTTTCTTTCTACTTCCTACAGAGGGAGTTTGCGTCGCCCCCTCCCCTCCTGTTCAGGAAGCTGAGTAACCCCGACCTGTCACCGGCGGCAAAAGACGCCTCCAAGACCAAGCTCCATCGCCAGCTGAGCCAGGATGAGAACCGTGCACGGCGCAGTAGCATGGCCATGACCGGTAACATGCACACACGCACGCACACACGCACGCACGCACGCACGCACACACGCACGCACGCACGCACGCACGCACGCACGCACGCACGCACGCAAACTAACAAACACAGTGTTAAATGGTTTAAGTAGAATACATTCAGAATCTCCTGTACGTATTATATTTTCATTGCTTGTCAATATGAATGTTATCTATGGCTTTCTATCGCTTTCTTTTGCTAATTTAATGTTGATAAATATATGTTTCTATTAATTGAACAATCGAGAAGTACATTCTTTTTAACCATTCCAAGTGGCTATGCCCAAAGTTGGCAGGCCCTGGGTAGGCCACCTGGCCTGGTGCTCCGAGGAGCACACTTAAAATCCACTAGGTTCAGACACACAGATTGGGATCAATAAGTAATGGAAGGGGTCGGGGACTCGGGGACCAATACGTAGTATTGATAATTTAATTGATGCCAATAAAAGCACATTAATTCCCATCCTTAACCATCACTCTCAATGAAACCAGTTTAACCCATTTTGGGCGGGAACCCCTTTTGGTATAGCTTTAGCTATTGAAAAATAGCAGATCTACAAGCTCATACGAGCTTGTAGGTCTGCTATTTTTGAAAAATCGTGGCGCAAATTTGGAAACGTATAGGTAGAAACATAGGTATTTCAGAAAACTGTCATGATTTAGAAGACATTTTTTAAATTTCGACGTCAGGTCTAAATGGTTGAACACCCTCAACCTATAGAGGCCATTAACTCTGTTCCCTCTGCAGGTAAGCAGCTGCTGCCTCTGTCCAGCAGCCTGCACGGCGGGGTGAGCCAGCTGGCCTGGCAGGGTGCCGTCGGAGGGCCCATGTCCACAGGAGCTACAGGATGTGACGCCAACAACCTGGTCCGCATGAGGAACCAGAGCCTGGGGCAGTCCGCCCCCTCACTCACCGCACTGGTCAGTACCACAGGAACACCATACCCTGGCCTACACAGTGAAATAATCAGTGTCAAGAGAAAACCTGGCCTGGGGTTTAGGTTTAGATTTAAATTTGATTCCCTTTAACTTATCCATTTGTAACCACATATACACCACATTGGAGGAAAGTGAAGGCGTCAAAACCAGACGTCTTTCAGAGCATGTTTTCACTTGATGTTGACGCTCGGCACAGACCGGCAAAACCCAATGACTACCCTGTTACAATAGGTTCAAGTTCGAGAGCACTTTGACGGTGTTACTGTTCAGTGTGCTTGCGGAACAGAGAGAGAAAGAGAAAATAACACTTTTATTAAACATAGTAACTACTTTTTGAAGTGCCTTGAAAAGAAAGTCCCGACTGTCCATTACAGAGACAGATGACGTTGCATGTAGGTTATGTTATCCAGCAGCAAATAAGTAGTTTAAGGTTTATGGGTCTACCTTTCTTTATATCCCCCCAAAATAACCATCTATTGAACTTTATAGACAATTCTTATATCTTATATGAGCCTATTATATGAGTTTATTTTGCATCAGGAGTAGCGTGCATCCTATCCACCCTTACTCACAAATAGTCAGGCTTCAGAGACGAGATGATAGTTCCTAATGTAACGCAGACTCCTCTCCTTCCATTGTCAATGAAAGCAGAGAGGTTCAGTTCACTGGTTAATTCTGCTGTGCAATGGTTGACGCTTTCAGTTTGTCAGGGCCTTAAGGGTCCATTTCCTTACATCTGTTCACTATTAAGTAAAGATTGCGTGCAAGTTCCCTTTGCACTTAACTTCTGACTACTTACTTACCTTGTTTGTTAACTACTGCTTTCTCTGCTTACTTTGATTTTGCCACTTGTAACTCGCTCTGTATAAGAGCACCTGCTAAATGCCTAAGCTGTAATTGTCGGATCCACACTTCTATCCGCTGTTCCTTCCTGTGTGTACAGTTCATGTGGTTCTGCATGGTATCACCAGAACAGCTGCTCTACAGTGGACTATCAGCCTGGTACCATATGGGTTCTGTCTTTACACACTCTGCAGGCTGTGCCAGCCTGACGCAGCAGTCGATGGATGACTCAGGCTTTTACAGCGCATGTGCGCATGCACGCACACACAACACAGCATCCACTGAGAGCTCTTTCACAGCACCAAGCGCACCAGCATTTGAGAAATGGAGCTTGTGTGTGTGTGTGTGTGTGTGTGTGTGTGTGGGGTGTACACAGAGCAGCATAGTGCTGACCTACATATAAAAATGGTCTACACATAGCAACAACTCAGTTGTGTGCATCTGTGTTCTGTTATCTTTCTGTTCTGTGCACAACTCTGACTCCTTCTGGACAAGGAGGGAATTGTACCCAGATGAAGATTCATTAAATGTGTGCTCTTATTTCTAAACCGTATTCATACAGAAAGAATGCTTATTAAGCTGTGTAACTGTTTGTTTTTCAGCCCACTTTCTAAACTAGGTACTGGTGTTGCTACATCACTGGTTTGGTTTTATTTGCCAACATTAGCTCGTTGACGTTTCTGTTTCTGGGAGTTCTGTGAAGCCTTGCTGGTGTTTCATATGTTTTGTAACCAGTTCTGTCTGTTATGATATGAGCCCAGTCTCCAGCATTGTTGTTCAAACGGCACAATAGAGGAAGTGTAGCCTACTATGCAAGAAGAAGAATGTAACAGTAGAGGGAAGTGTTTGTGTTCGACATGGCAGATTTGTTTTTTAGCTACTAGAATTAATGCTGGGGCCTCAGGATTTAAGAAAAGACTTGTTTATATCGTGGTCCCATTTATTAAAATCATCAATAGGCCTATAGCATGAAAAACACAATAATGCATCAACAAAAGTATACCAGTAAGACGCCCTGAGGGCCCATGTTGGTTCTATATCGGTAATACCAGATTTTTGTCACATACTGTAGTCAAAGGCCCCCTTTGACTATCTTAAATTACCATTCCCATTTTTATCTGTTTATTGCTCAACCCTATCATCGACCCTGTGTTGAAATTAGGTTGGTTGTGAGCTTGCCTTTAGGCCGAGAAGTACCGGTAGTCAAATTAGTTTGTTTTGTGAGGTCTGACTAAGTAAAACTGGCATTGAATGAGCCGGGCTCCAGCAAGAGTCTTGAGAGCACTTTTGTTGACGAAAGATCTTGTTCTTTGATTGACTTTCTTCATCACTTTGGATGGCATTTTTTCCCCACACGTGAGTCTGTTAAGAATACTGGCAAAATAGTTTTTTCCAAGGTGTAACAGTTTGTTAAAGTCTGGTATGGGTTATTTTACCATCTGAGACTCTGTCCATAATAGAAACACATTACCCTTACCTGTTTACATCTGTATTACCTGTACACATCCGTAGGGCTTGGAAAGCATTGCTCGTTATCTTCAGTATACAAAATGGTGTCACAGATGACAAGCACTGGTCAATGATCTGATCAGGAGAAGTAATTATCTACAAGTGAAACTGAAGACGTGATGGTTTGGACTAACATGTTACTTAAGTTTACTTACCGGTAGTTCTTTGTTAAACTATCACTGTTTTTGTTTTGTGTTATCATTTAATGAATGTACAGTGCATAGCTTCCATTCTACCTTTCAAGTAAAAACTGAGGTGCATTTGGAAGGTTTTTTATAAAAACGCTTTTATGATTTAGTAACCTAGTTTGTGACTCCCCCTGCTGGGGTAGACCTGTTGTGCCAGTTATGTGGCAAATATCAACCAACCATGCAGGTGAGTGGAAGCGACTGAAGTACAATGTGATTAGAAAATTATGTTTGCTTTCTTTGGAACTCTAATGTATAGGACCATAATATCGATATTGGTTGAATACTAGGTATTTGAATAAAACATGATTTGATTATTGTTAATGTTTTAGTTTGTATTCAACTGAAGTAAATTAGTGACTGTGAAATCAAGGATATAAGCACAACATGTTGCACATTGCATATTTACATTACATTCAAATAAATATGCTGCTAAATAAAATAAATGTAGTAGCCTATCACCAGCAGATGGCAGCAGTGTCTGATACGTAGTTGCACCAGCCCAGAGCCTGGTACAGTAGGTTGGCTTATGTGGCAAGGTGAATGCATGGTTTTAGCAGCAATTCTGAATTTGTCTATACAACGTATGTTCTCTATACTGTCTACAGAGTATAGAGACTCTTATTTACAGTCTGTAGTGTATTGTTATATTGAAATTATTCTGTGTCCTTAACCACTTAACTTTTATCCTTCGCCGTATTGATCACATTTATGGCAGTTTTGCACTAGTAAAAATGATATGCATATGAAACGTGCATGCTCTAGTATATGAACACGTTTAATATGCATAGCATTTTTACTTTAGTGCTGATTAGGGATCAGCTGTCATTGTGCTAAACAACCACCGAGCTAAATGACATAGTCTATGGTTTGTAGTCCTGGTCCCTGTCTCTCCCTTTTAGTATGGACCCGGTTGGTCATAATAAAGCACTCCACACACACACACACACACACACAACCCTGCAGCATTCAGTCTTGGTTCAAGCACATGACGGCAATGACCACCGCCACGTTATGTCTAACATCACTGTGTGGTTGGGAACATTAAGTGATGGTCTTAGGAACATGATGTGGAAAGAAATGAGACTGAATAACCCCTCTTTGATTTTGTTTTGTATGATTGACACTGTAAATGGTATGACCCCTCCCCTCCCCTCCCCACCACACACACAGGAAATTGTAGACGGCTTTAAAAACGGAAAACATGGCCTGCAGCGTTATTCTAGCTGAGCAAATCATAGCTAATCATAGTTTATTGAGTTTCTTGTGGACACATTGATTAGAAGGTTCCTGTTCCCTGGTCGTCACGTCAGACGATACCTTCTCTGACATGACATCTCTCTCTCACTGTGTCTCTCCTTCTCTCTATATGTCTCTCCCTCCATCAAACTGCACAGAGACTAAATATGATACGGGTATATTTTCCTGTTATATACAGTACATAATTTTAAATTTTAAATAAATGTCCTATACCGGGGGAGGAGGCAGGCACACAACCTCAGTTCCATTAAAATATGGGTGTCAAAAGCAAGTACCGTAAGCAACCAACTTAGTTTTAAGATGTTTTTTTGCATGGAAAACAATTAACAATAATTTCTGCATAAAAAAGAAATAACACAGATGGCGATATCATTATTGTCTAAAGGGGAGCATGATCTTTCTGGGCATGAATAAACCTGGCATTTAGACAAAAAGTGGGATATTTCATTTTTCGGCATGAAAGTCATGGGCTCCTCTGTCCCCACGGGGTCCTGTAAACGTGGAATGAGTGTACATGCACACAGTAGCAGCTGTCTCTCTCCAGGGCGTCGGTCAGGTACACACCGCTGTCCCAGCCTCAGGGTCAAGCCTGTCAGTCTCTGATTGATCTGAATGACTTCCATTAGTTTGTGGACAGAACACCTGAACCCCCTTAGCACTGTCCTTTTGCCCTCCTCAACTCTCATCTCCTCTCCTCTCCTCTACTTACATTTCTGTATCTCTGGTGTCGGGCAGAAACCAGCTAACTCCCAAAAATGTTCACATTTACACATCTACACATTTTTCAAATTAATCTTTTTTTTTCAGGAAATTAAGAAAGCCGTAATTTTGGATTTGTAGCTTACTAGCTTTGCTGTGTGCGTGTGTGTGTGTGTGTGTGTGTGTGTGTGTGTGTGCGTGCGTCAGACACACACACGTGGAGGTTTGTTTGTATGTTATTGGGCTATGAGTGGAGCCTGTGTGCCCTCTTCTGGGAAAGAAAATTCTGGATGGCCAGATGGTGTTTGCTTCCTGGCTAATGGTCTAGGGCCGTGTGTGTGCGCGTGTACACACACGCCCACACATGCACATCTGTGTGCATGAAAAGAAGAGTTGCTTACAGTAGCCATTATTTGAGATTCACCTGGTAACCCCTGTAAGAGGCAGGTGGTGTTTCTGTGAGTGTGTGTGTGATTGCCTTGCACCTGGACTACACTCACACACACGGAAAGGAAATATTCTCCATTGAGTGCTCAGTCCACTGCTCGTGTCCAAACATCTTTCAGTATTCGCTCTTTTTACTCGCCAGTAGTTTTGAGTGGGCACCGGGAACCGCTGGGTTAACGACGCGGGTCCTAATTAGCATAGCATTTGCATTTGTTTTGAAAACTGGAAGCTGATTATTTAGCTCGACATGAAAGCAGTGTAGCTTTGTTGCAGGCAGTGCGCCATCGTTTGACACGGAAGAACTGCCCTGTCATGTTTCAAAGATGAGCATCAAAGTAGTCATGTTTACCACTTTCCATCAGCAGTTGTTGGAAATGGACCTCACCAGTGGCACCAAAACAGAGAAAGCTAAAGAATGTTAATTGTGTGTGTGGGTGCGTGCGTGCGTGTTCGTTCCGGTTTGGAAAAAGGAGACTGGCATACTAGTCTTATGCATTTGACACGTACGTATACTGCTTTAGTATACTGTCGTTATACTCTACTGCACATGGGCATAGAAGTACTTATTGTATGTACACTTTATTTACAGAACCTGCTGTATCAGCATGGGCACACACAGTATTCTGTGTGTGTGTGTGTGTGTGTGTGTGAGTGTGAGAGCAGGGGAACAGGGTGACCTGGCTGAAACTTAAAAATACATGAGAACACACTGAATAATTGCTGTGCTCATTTGTCACTTTTGCCACTGCGACCGATGGTGACGAAGACTGTAATGAATATGCCAGATGGCATGTGATGTGGGCAGATGTGACGTGGTCCAGCCCATTTTTTATTTGATCTTTAACCACATGAACTCTAGTATCCCTACTGGGAAAGCTCCGTGGGTGCAGCTCTTGCCTTTGGACCTCAAGGTCATGGGTACGATCTCGGGCACTGCCAACTCAGTGTATGAGTTTTGGTGCTTTGGTGCAGCAAGTCGTGCAGAAAGTACTGAGAGCTGATGCTAGGTGTGGCGCTCCACCTCAGCAATCCATCTCCCAGTGGTCTAGCGCAGCGGAACGGGGATAGACTCCCGCGTGATATCGGACGATACTGACAATAAGCCACTCCCGAACAACTTATTACTTATTATCCCTATCTGTGGATGTCATAGTAGGCAAACATTAGTCAGAACCTGGCCAACACTGGGGCACGGTGGTGCTGTCGCCTCACATGACCCGGGTTTGATTCCCACGGGGGACACTGTGGGCACTGGGGACGTGTTCTCTCCCACGTCATCAGCGCCTATACCCTATTGGGGTTGACGAAAGGGCCTTTCTGTGTGGAGTTTGCATGTTCTCCCTGTTTCCCCCCTAGGTACAGGGTAGGTCAGCCAGGGTGTCTGGTGGAGGGGAAAGGAACTGGTTGGAATAATGTGTCCTACTGGGGCGGCCTGCTCACTCCTCATGCATTGAAGGAAGGATGAGCTCAGTTCGGGGCTCTTCCCAGGTTGACAGAGTGAGAGTCGCGTCCAGGATTACAGTTTAGGCAATTGGCACCGGGTGAAAATGGGTTGCAAACATTGTGGGATGAAAAAAATAAAAATGGAAAACATTCTCCATCAGCTATTTTTGGTGAAGAGATTTGGCTAATGGGAAGGGGACCTCTGATGTCACTGACTCAGCCAAGGAGATCCCAATGCAGTGAGTGCTATATAGTCCCTAATATGGAGTGCATGATTGTCTAACCTCAGTGTGTCGTCAATCGTCATGGTATATCATCTCCATATATGAGAGTTAAAGGGATGATGCACTGACAAATACAGACATCTCCATATATAGGCATAAAAGGGATACAGACAGACGGTGCAACAACGCTCACTCTTGACAGACATATTGGTCAGATCAGCAGTGCGACTAGGTGTCTGAACTCTAGACGTGAGGCCTGACCTCTTGTAGAGGGAAAAAAACAACCTGGGCCAAGGATAAACTCCTGGGTGACCCCGGGCAATGAAGTATAATAGAGTTTAAGTGGTTCATTAGGGTCTCTGTGCTGGAGTATTGACATGGTCATGAATGATGGTAGTAGTGTTTGAGAGTTGTGCAGACAGACAATGGCGTGGTGTGTCAGCCACGTGCTCTCAAGGTCACGATGAATTTGACCATAATGTGCCAACACCGCACCAATGCAATCACTGTCCAACTGCCTTTTGTAGGATGTCTCTGGGTCCAGCCCCATTTCACTTTTCTTTTGTACTCCAGGCCGTGGATGCATCGATTGGAAAATAGATCATTGAAATGGATCCCTAAAAGGATGTGGGATGTGTGAAAAGACTACATTTGTTCATAGATCATTGAAATAGATCCCTAAAACGATGTGGGATGTGTGAAAAGACTACATTTGTTCATAGATCATTGAAATAGATCCCTAAAACGATGTGGGATGTGTGAAAAGACTACATTTGTTCATAGATCATTGAAATAGATCCCTAAAACGATGTGGGATGTGTGAAAAGACTACATTTGTTCTGTCTGCCAACACAAGAAAGGTTTCTTGTGTCGGCACTCGGCAGACAGAACAAATGTAGGCCAATTCGTGGACAGCAGCATTTCTAATATTATTGTCTTGAACAGTGTTTTCATGGTATTTTTCTACTGTATGGCTGCAGTGAACCAGTCCTGCACTGACATCTCTGTGAAAGCAGCACAAATGCAGTATGACGTCATGCGTTGGACTTTGGAGGGAGGGAAGTGCACGTGACTTCACTCCTGTTGACACTTGACAGGCAGGACGGTTTAAAGGTGATTACAAAATAGAACCTGTCTAAAACAACGCACTGCGTTTAATTGCCCGTGCCACATGCGCACATTGTTGCGGATGTCAGAGTCAGCTTGTTCTGGGCTGTTGAGCGGCAGACGTGCTGCACTGCATGCGCTGGGTTGAGGTTGTTCATCTGACAAACTGTAGAACCGCTGCATTAGCTTTCTACCCAGGCGAGTAGCGATGACTCATGCTCAAGGTTAAGATAGGATAAGATAACCTTTTTTGATCCCCAGATGCAGCAACAGCAGTGAGAATACGTTGTGTCCCATTTATGCTTTGTCGTACGACGGTGTTCGCGCGTTGAAAATATTTTCCAGTGTGTAACATTGTCATTAGCATAAATTAAGCATGGGAGTCGAGAACCAAACCACAGGTGTGGGAGACGTGGGGCTGCGATCTGGTTGTTCTCTCACATAGGAGATGGAACTGTGTGTGTGTGTGTGCTTGGATGGAAAGGGAGTCAGCTTATCTTCCTCCACATACTGTTACTGTATCTATCTACATAATCTTTACTCTCTTTACAGACACACTCGCACGCGCCTCCATCTTGCCTCGGGCTGTCGCTTCCCTCTGTCATGTTCATGAGTCACAGCCAAAGGAGGACACAGTGTACCATGACTGTTCCAGTCTCCTGCTGAGAGAGCACTTACAGTACCTGCTATATACTCGAGATAGCTGCAGTACATCGCTAGCTACCTACAGCCACAGCTGAAAGGCCTGAGCGTAGAAGAGCACATCAGCACAGGTGTGTGCATTGGTGTCATGTTTGTAGAACGCAGTACCACACAGTGGCACCCAAAGAATTGTGACGTGCACGCTGGATTCTTTTCCTCATTTATTTATCTATTCTACACTAAAATGGCAGTATACAAAAGTCATGAATTAAAAAATTAGGACATGTTATCTCAACCATCTTTTGAATGTGTCTGCGTGTGTGTGTGTGTGTGCTGGGATTTGTGACCTTCAGTACAGCCAGCTCAATTGTCCTGCCAGCTTAGCGGTAGAGCCACTATTATGAGATATCTAGCGAATAGCAAACAGGACGAAAATGTAGTGCAGGTAAAACAAATGTCTCTTTCGCCACAGTAAAATCAGTTTCCATTTTACTCTGAGAGTAAATTGGAAACTGAGAAAAAAAACCCACACACACACACACACACACACACACACACACACACACACCCACACACATATGCGAGATATTGATGACGGTGAGGGATTATCATGCTGTCTTTTCCCATGGGTCCTGTGTGCAACGTGGTAATGAAACACGCTGGATAAAGGTCGGCGGGAACGGATGCTGAACCTGAATGTTCCGGTGCTTCTCGCACCTGTGATTTGTTTACTGAGATCTGACATCTAAGTTGAGCTGCAGAGTAGACAACGCAGTGCCTGGCGGAAAGCTTTGCAATGGTTTTCACTGGATTACACTTGAAGGTACAATAATAATCAGACTTGACCTATTGAGCGCTTTTCTGGATACTCAAAGTCATAAACGGAACAAATTAAAACAAGTCTAGACTGGACTCTTGTAATCTTTATTGTTTTGTTTTGTTTTGTTTTTCAGTGGTGATAGCATTATATTTGACTTTCTCTTTTCCAACTTAAATCCATTCTCTGCAGTGATAATCAGCAATGTTTCTTCACTTGTCTTTTTAAGCCATAATATCATACATACAGTACACTGTGTTGTTACCATAGAGTAATAAAAGGATAGAGACCGAACCGGAGCGTTATTGTTACCAGTTCAGTATGCACACATGACCCAGTACAGTTAACGTAAGTACAAGTGGTTTAGTCTCCTCACTGTGTCCTTCATGGTGTGTGTGTGTGTGTGTGTGTGTGTGTGTGTCTGTGTGTGTGTGTGTGTGTGTGTGTGCACCTACGTATGCAATTATCTCTACATGAGCCACACCACTCATTCCCTATACACTTCTTAACCCCTCAGGATACCAGACACTATCATAGACTCATTAACACGCTCAACCACTTCCTTTCCCTCCCTCCCTCCTCTTTTATATACTGCATCTCATCCCCTGTTCTTCTCCTCTTCCCCCTTTCTCTTAAGTTTAGAAGGACAGACTCCTATCAGTAAAAAGTAATTTGGTCCCTTGGTAGAAGTCATGTAGGGTTAAGTTTAGAAGGACAGACTCCTATCAGTAAAAATCAATTTGTTCCCTTGGTAGAAGTCATGTATAGGGTTAGATGCTGCTTTAGCAGGCTAATGTCCAATTGAAGTACAGCACAGATTAGAGAGAGAGGGAGTGGCTGTATAGTCCACATGACTGCAGTGTCCTTGTCTGAACTTGGACTGGGCAGCCGAGGGCCAGTCGATGGGTGAGAGGCAGCAGCGGACCGCTCGCGGCTCGATGGTCCTTCCCCGGTGCTCTTGCGTCTCTCCGTGCCAGGCAGGCTGAGTATAAGTGGCCACGCTGGCTAATGAGCCGATATATGGAAGATTTGGACGGGGTCAGTTTGAGTCGAGAGTAAACAGTGTAGCATTTTCACTCACTGACGGAAGGTTTCAGTCTCGGTAGGACAGTGTTGTTTTTCTTACCCATGTAAATATTTGGTTGAACTAATGGGTTTAAATAAAGAGGGCCGCACAGGGCACTGCACCACTGACTGCACTCTAATTCATCTCTCTCTCTCTCTCTCTCTCTCTCTCCCCCCCTTCTCGGTCACCTGCCTCTCGTCTGGCCCACTGGGTGTGAGTGTTATTAAACTCTACACTAGATCCATATAGTCTGTCCATCACAGGCCCAGTAGCCCCACATATTCTCTATACCAGCATGCTGCTTATTCCACATCTCATCACACTCTGTCTGTCTGTCTGTCTGTCTGTCTTCTCAACTTTTTCAGGCCGTGACCCCCAAAATATAACTTGGAATGTAGGAGTTGAGGCATAACATTTAGATTTGATGCAGTAATGCTGTTTTGTATATTCTCTTTTAGGTATTAAAAAGGTCTAAAAAAAATCCTTAAGTTGTCACTGCACTGTCATCTGGGGACCCACCAATAATCATCCATTATAAAATGAAACCAAATGGACCCGTAACTTAATTTACAAGAAGTCTACAGTACATAATTAGAGAATGTAGAATTGTTATTTTGATCAATGTTTGCCACCTCTCCTATGGTAGCACAAAATCATACAAAATATTCAAAGTTTTGGGTCTGAGATGCTAAATCTCTTCAAATGGTGGTCCGTGGTTCAAATGCCACGGACCTTGATATTAAAAGGTTTGAAAAAACCACTGTATTACTGTATGTATAAACATATTTTGAGGTTATAAAAATTTGTCGGTTGACTTGAAGTATAGAGACCTTAATCTAGATCTGGGTTGGTCATTGCTATTATTATTGCTAATCGACAACAGAGCAAAAACAGGAAAATAAAATGAAGAGAAATACATTAATTCAAAAGCACAAACGACATTGGTCCAAATATAGTATTTGTATTTTTGTCTACTAATTGGTTTGTAATAAATACAACTGTCGCGTGTGTGTGTGGAAAGGGAGTCAGTTTATCTTCCTCCACATGCAGTATCTATCTACATAATCTCTCTTTACAGAGACACTCGCACGCACGCGCCTCCATCTTACCTCGGGCTGTCTGTTCCCTCTGTGTGTCTGGCAGGCTGTAGCACCTACAGTATAGTAGGTTTAGCTTAAAATATAATTAATCCATTTATAATTTACAATTTAGGCATTTTAGCAAAAGCTCTTAATTCAGAGTGACTTAGGTGTGTGTTCCATTTGTATGTGCGTGTATTCATGCATGATTGAGACAGTGTTTGTGTGCGTGCGTGCGTCTATGTATTGTTTAAGATTAGCCTTCCATATTTTGTCTTCCGAATGCGCTCGCAGGCTCTGATAACTTGAGACAAATACGTTTCTCCTCTCTCCTCATTTGTTGCCGTGGTGACCTTTAGAGCTGTCGCCACGGGTGACAGTGAATCGGACCTTTATAATTGGCCGAGCTGCAAACGGCACGTACTCCACTGCTTTACTGGACCCATAATTACTGGCTGCTACATATCTCTATATGTCTAAAGGCTGCTTAACTTCTCTCTCTCTTTCTCATTCTCTCTCCCTCCCTCCCTCCCTCCCTCTGTTTTTCATGTTCTTCTCTGGCCTCCATTAAATCGCTCTCTGAATCTGTCTCTCTCTCTCTCTCTCTCTCTCTCTCTCTCTCTCTCTCTCTCTCTCAGTGATACATACGGACTGATACAAAATTGGGAGACTAGAGGTGGTCTTAAGTGTTTTTTCTACCCTGCAGTGTGAGAAAATATCAGCCAATCCTCTGTAAGCAGCTCCTTGAAGCATCTTTACTTAATTAACTTAATAGTAAGAATGAAATCCACCGCCACCTTACCTACTGCTTCTGAATGACGCACGCACGCACGCACGCACACACACACACACACACACACACACACACACACACACACACACACACACACACACACACACACACACACACACGCACCATTACAGAGGTAAGTTTGCAGGTTCATTAAGTTCCCGCTTGGTTTTTGACTGTATTGAGTTAATTACCCCCCGCTTCTCTGTGATGCACACTCGTGCACACGCACAGCACACACATACAGTATATATCCTGCGGTGAGACCCTGCTTCACTGGTTCTACATGGCAATTACGAGCGGCTATGAAAAATGAACGCTGTCTGGCTGAGATCAGTGCACATTCAGAATGCACAGAGGGAAAACAAACGCAGGATTATCCAAGCCTCCAGGCTACTCATTTCTCCGAAATAATTAGCCGATGTGCGCGCTCTCGCTCTCTCTCGCTCTCTCTCGCTCTCTCACCTAACTTTCTTTCTCCTTTTTTCTCTTCAAAGGAAAAAAAAGAATAAGAATGAGAACTCCTTCAAGTGGAAATGTGCATTCGGCTCCCTCCAGAAAACTCATTCCACTAGTTCCAGGCTTTTGACTTTTGGAAAACTTGATACGACACTTTGAAATGAAGGGAGTGATGTGGGGGGAATGTTTAGTGGGGTATAGATCTGTTGCCTGTTTAGTTAGTGGCTCAATGGCTGTTGTCAAAATCTGTGTGGCTTTTAAAATCATATTTCACCACCTGAAATAAGAATTAAACTAAAAGTATGGTCCATGCCAGTCCTGAAAGTACTAGTACTTGACCCACTGTGTTGCGGGAGAAATACACAGTGGACAATAAGGTATTGTGTCGTCTCATTCAAAATTGACGATGTTTCCCCGGTTGGACGTAGCGCGTGGAAGGAACAACCAGTTCCTTTCCCCTCCATCAGGCACCCTGGCTGGCCCAGGGGAGGTAGCATCGAATCACATCATCCAAACATCTCCGTCTACCCCCCCCCCTCTCTCTCTCTCTCTCTCTCTCTCTCTCATTATACTGTCCTCTGTCCCTCCACTGCTCTGCCTCCACGTTCACCATGACAACACCACTTGTGTTCGCTCTCCTCTTCCACCCACCTGATTGTACCTCACCTCTCTCTGTTGCATATCGTTTCATTCAGTTTCTTGAACTTTTAACTACTGGCTATGAGGACAAGGGTGAGGCTAGAAGCTGTCTATTTTAAGATATTGACCCACTTATCCACCTACTTCCACAGAGCGGAACCAGGCTGTGATGAGATGGGCTCGGCCAAATTCATCTTCAGAAACCTTCTCCTCCTTGTGGTCGAGTGCGTCGTTTGTCTCTCTTTTCCTGTCCATTTTTGCTTGTTTTAAATAAATGCACATGATATCAGTGCTGCACGATTCTTTCTCAAATGTGAATCTCGATTTCCCTCCAATGAATTTAGATCACGATTCTCACACGATTCTCATTTTTTTCCATGAAAATATTTATTGTCTTTAGTCTGTAGTTGTGGCACCTGGAGACAACTACCAAATCACTATCAAAGTGCTTGACTTAAACCTCTCTTAAAATCTCTCTCTTGTAGCCAAAACATGAGAGTAACTAGAATGGATTGGACAGCCAAGCCAACTAATGCTGCACGATTCTTGCTCAAATTTAGAAATTAGATCGCATCTCTTTTTTTATTATTATTAATTGTGCAGCACTAACATAATTGCACTTGCACTTCACATCTTGTCCATCTTGGTAGTTGGATGGATGTCTGTCCTCCATATCCTGCCGAGGAGATGTCATCTGCAGAAGGTCATCCTCTGAGAAACCTGTCAAGTAGATGACACTAATGCACGCAAAACCCCTCATTTGTGGCATGAAGTCAGTCAAAAAGAAGTAATTAACCCGTCTGTGTTTCGTTTCGATGTGCACAGTAGCTACATTACATTATAAGTACAGTAGCACCTAATGTGATGTTTTGGAGGTCAGCATTGGAGGTCATTGTAACATTTGATCAGCCATTAAAACAGCAACTACTTTAATCTGTAACTGTAAACTTAGCTGAAACCATGGTAGCTGACATCCAGTGCAACTCTCATTGTCTTTGACCGAGTGGAGTCAGGTTGTGTGTCTACTCTGACATGATTTATATGTAGGTAGGTAGGTGCACGTCGTAGATATGTAGTTAGAGTTGCACAAGCTCACACTGGCAACAATTCGAGGCATTGTGGAGAGACCAGACCACAAGATCTGATTGGCGACCGACATCTGTTGGTCCGTCCGTCCGTCCGTCCGTCCGTGTGTGTGTGTGTGTGTGTGTATGTGTGTATGTAATGTATATATATTCATTTTTTCTTAATAGGTCGGTCGTGTGTGCATCCTCTCCTTGGGAATGGATCCGTTGACGTTTATCCATCTTTATACGTCACTCTCTCCTCTTCTCGCTCCCTGTTTTCTACTTTCCATTGATGGCTCAGTAGCTGATATCAATTAATCAAGACTTGTGTTTCCTGTTATTATTGCCTTGACTATAATATACTGTTCGCGTCACTTAAGTGGCAATAATCAAGTAAAGTAATATTGTGATTACTTTAAACTGATGGTTGGCAACAAAACAAGTTGACCTCATTCAAAATAATTGTATCATACTAGACAGATATGCATCTCTATTAACATTGAAATGGTAAGAGAGATGCTACACTTACCAGAGTGATATTTACAGTGATGAAACATATTTAATTTTAACACGACTGATCACTGAAGTGTGCTGCCTTTCTAATGGTAATCTGAGCACAGCTGGAAAGCCTCTTGACCAATCAAAATGCTCCCCATTGTATTATACAATGGGGAGCATTTTGATCTGAGTGAAAAGTACTCAATGTCCTATTATACAACTTATATAATAGGACATGCAGTACTTTTCATTATGTTGTCTGGTTTGGATGGCGTGTGTCTTGCTGTGTGTCATTCATGACCTCAGTGACCATAATTCATCATTTTTGATTTTGAGCATTCTGTCCTGCCAGTGGCCTCCACCATTTTCTATTTTCTTATTTAAAAAGGGAGAAGGACTCAAGGAGCTCAGCTCACTTGCCATTCAGAGGCAGCTGCGGTTTCTATTATTTGTAGCTGGCTGGTTTGATTGCTCTGTGGTTTATGTAGACGTTGAATAGCTCTCTCTCTCTGCAGGTCACACTGGTTCACATGACGTTTTTTTTAAACCCCCAGGGCCAACTTTTCTCTCGTTCTGAAAGGCCTTTGTCAGGGCTAGATATACAGCCATGAAGGGAATTTGTGTTTGTTTCTGTTTTTGTCCTTCCGTACAATAAAAAAAAACATCTGAGACGCACACGCACACACACACACACACACACACACACACACACACACACACACACACACACACACACACACACACACACACAGTGACACACGCACGGACACTCATCCACAGAGCTGCTCAGAGTGGACACTGGACACGTTCCCTATTAGTCGCAAACACCAATTTTTCAATCGAGGCTAGTCTCTCTCAGACAGCCCCTCAGCTCTGGGGTTTTATTAATGGGATTCTTAGGACACACGCACGCACTCGCATACACCCACACACCCCTGTCTGCGTTTGATAAGCAGCCTTGCCAGGCTGATTCTGTCATTTTCTAATTTAAATCTTTTGTGTTTTTGTTTTGCATAGTTGAGATAAGAGAATAGAGACAAAACACTGAGCACAGAGAGTGAACAGACATAGTCCTGACGAGGAGTCAGTGCACTAAAGGGCTTGATATATACTTTGTTATGTGGCGTCCACTCCGCATCGCAAAAAATGGCAGTTCTACAATATCCTAATGCCTTGTGCTGCACCACATTGTGAGCTTGTAGATCTGTTATTTTCACTGCAACACTGGCACGCAGCTAAGTATAAATCTGACCTAACTGGCTTAGCCACCAGCCCCCATCCGCTTCAGCCATTGATTGACAGGTGGGTTGATTGCATGCAGGCATTGATTAGTGGGGTCTGGTGAGGCGGAACTTCCTACCGTCAGTCAGGGCAGGACATGGACTGTGTGTCCTCTAATTATTGAGGACGGTAGAGGTGTGTGTGTGTGTGTGTGTGTGTGTGTGTGTGTGTACCTTTGTCAAACTTTTACTATGCCAGGAAGTGAGGACAATTGAATTGGAGGGTTTGATTGGCCTGCAGTCAGAGATCATGACCATTCTGTCTGTTAGAGTGTCTGCACATGCACACACGGACATGCACATACACGCACGTACATAAGCGTGCACATGTCCCCTAGATAAATAACCAGATCCCTGGTTAATGATGTTTAGACACCAGTGTGATTTTTCTCATTTACACTTCCGCAAGTGTACAGTACATAAACGTCTGTTGTTTTACTGCATTACCGGGTGTGACACTGTTCATCACACAACACACAAATGTGTGTGTTGTGTGATGAACAGTGTGTGCATGTGTGTGCGTACAGTATGACAAGTAGGCTATTGAAAATGGCTCATCCAAGCAGCAGCATTGGGACTGTAAAGTTTTAGGTTCAAGTTACTTTGTGGGAAGTGGGAACATTTCCCACACACACACACACACACACACACACACACACACACACACACACACACACACACACACACACACACAAGGACATCAGCAAATCTAAGGATCATTGGTAAAGCCTACTCTGTGTTATTAATTCCCCCTAATGCTTATAGGTACACACCATGCCTCTCTGTCGTAAATAAACGGTGGTTAATTAGGAGAGTGGGTCTATGGGCTTGCTAATGGAGCAGGGCGGGTTGGGGTTACGCTGCATTCAGGTGATGTATGTGTGTGTTGGGTGTGACCCGGCCCACGCCTCTCCACCAGCCCAAACATCTAATATCCAACATCCATCACATTAAAACGCTTTCAGCACCAGATCCGCCAGGTCCTCTAGTCTATTACCTCTGTCTCTCTACAGGCTGATTGCTTTCCTTCATTGGTCCTCCTATCAACCTCTCTCTCCTGCCTGAGAGCTGACGTCAGCTCTCCCCGCTATAGGGTAATTTGAGAGCTTTACTATTAAGCTTACTTATATACCCCCCACCCCATAGTTACTCAGACAGAGCAGTTATATGAGCCCTATCGACCACGCTGCTTTGGAGGAGATCCCATTACTATTTTTCTGTCTGTCTGTTTTGTTTTTGCTTGTCTCTCTCTCTCTCTCTCTCTCCCTGTGCTTCTCCCGTCTGCCTCTCTGAACGTCTCGTTCCGTTTAATGTTTTGTTTTGCATATAATCTCTTTCTCTGTCCTCCTCTCTTTGTCTTTGTGCATTATGTTGGCAGCCATCCATCCACCGGCGTAGCGTAGGGTCCATTGGGCCACCCGGGCCGTGGCCCAGTCAGTTTAGAGCTGGCCCAGTCTAACTTTGAAAAGACGGGAGCGAAATGACTAGTCTAAACTAAGTATGCACCCCCCCCTTGACCTCCTGTTCATGCAAATTGCTGTTGGTAGTAATTGCTGCCTTTGTTTGAAATGGTTCACCATTAGCAATTCGGCAAAACCGTCCACACTTCATACCCATCACCGGAGTAGCGCAGACCCCCCCCCTGCCCCCGCTCGCGGTTCAAATTTGCCCAGTCAATAATTTAATCCACGCTATACGCGCGCCTGCATCCATCACTCTGCAAATGCATTGATTTGGGCTATGGTCAGTAATAATTATTAATTAAAAAATATTCTGTTTGCATGGTCCAGTCAGTGTGAATGTCTTATTTAGAATGTGTTATCACTTGTGCCTAGTTTTGAGTCTTTGGTGTCCCATATTCAGGCCTTAGGGAGTCTCCAGACGTAAAACTAATGGATGGAGAAACCCCTTTGCCTCCTGCAGAATGTTGCTGTATTTTCAGATTGAGGACTGGCATAATATAGGGCTAATACTGAGAGCAATGAGTATTATTTTTCATGGACCAGTGTTTTGTTCGAGACTGTTTATGGCTAGAGCCTTATAATGATCTGTGGAGAATGCTGTCCACACCCCATTTTCTTTTTCTTTTTAATGAAAGGTTGACATTTTTACGTGGTTTGAGGGAACATTTAAAGTCTCTGTGAACTACTTGCCATAAGACACTTGTTTTAGTCATTAAAAAGAAAGTGGAAATACCCAGAGAGACTAGTCACTGGTCTTTGCAATAGCTTACATTGTTAGCCCATAATGTTATATAACATAAACACACGTCACATGGTTCACTTTCCTTTTTCTGACAATGGCGAAGGATTACAAGGTGAAGTACATAAGACAGACGGGATTTAAAAAACGTTATCTCTCAAACTTGCATGTGTCACACCCTTAAACACACTGCAGACAACTCAAAGTGATGTGGTCAACCTTTGAGGTAAAGTAGTCATTTATGTTCAAGCCACAGTATGAGTCTTTTAGAATGATGGAATGCTGAAAAGAGATGAGAGTGAATTTCATATTTCCTGTTCTCTCCTGACTGTGACGTATTTGTAGTTATTGCTGGCTGCCTAGACTAGAGTACCTCATCAGTACAATGGCTGTTTGTTCCTGCCTAGAGAACCTCCCAAGTACAACATCAGTACAATGGCTGTTTGTTCCTGCATACAGTAGAGGCTCCTTGCACTGCAGTCTTACTGTAATCCCCATGTTATACTCTGTCATATAATGTTGCGCACGAAAATAGCATATCTAGTAGTTAACACATCACCAGATCATACCTGACCCATCCAGGGCTGTGCCGTGGGTCAGCGGTCCAGGCACCTTGGCCGGTAGTCCAGTTCTGGGAGTGTGCCACGGGTTCGACACTTGTGTCCCCACAAGTATAGCTTATGTGAACCTTTTCAATTAATTGAAATACACAGGACCACAATGGAAACATACCTCTGTACAATTTGCAAAAGTATTCAATACAAAAACAAACTCTGCATTGAAAATACCCTCTCCCAATCAGTGTTGAGTCCATTGACCTACAAAAGGATGGTCTCTCCATTACCAAGGACAAACAGCCTGCTTCCCCGTTATGACACATGGTAAACACACTATTTGTCAACAGTATAAAATATGCTGGCCATGACGTGCTGTAGCCTCACACAGAGCGTCTCACAGGGAGATAATGGACTATTAATACAGAACCAATCAGCAGAGACTTGGCCTAAAGTATTTGGTCGTTATTATGTTGTTATTTTGTGTATTTAGTATTCATAGTGTCTAACATAAACCCGTGCCTGTGGGGCGAACCAAAGATAAGTAGGACCTCAGGTGTGAGGAAATCGTAAAAAAAGATGACAGGTGAATGAAAGATGTTTTTTATTAGTCACGGGGAGATGAATAAATGTTTATTTTATGGCATCACACCCAGGGGGTGAGTCTTCTAGAAGTGTGTGTGTGTGTGTGTGTGTGTGTGTGTGTGTGTGTGTCTGTGGCTAATCTCGGGAACCACTGGACCGATTTGCGCCAAACTCCTTGTGCATGCGGCCAAGGAAGTAAATCCTTCAATATTTTTCACATGTTGTGAATATTTGTGTGTGTGCATATTTTCAGTCACATTTTATGAATTCATAATCTCAGATCTGCTGTTCCTCCATTTATGGGCAATACTAATCTAATTCACATTTGTAGTAGTATTATACAGTATTAGTATACAGAAATACATGGATGTTAGAAAAATAACATACTGTACGTAGATCAACCTCTCTTTGTGTTGAAGAAATAGAGGTGAGATAAGGCCTGGATCACAGGTGTTTGACGCACGCACGCACACACACACACGCATATGCACACACGCACATGCACACGCACAGACACACCTTATCCTCCCCTCTAACCCTTCTCCCCTTTCATTCTCTCCCAGTGCCACACACAACATACACATACTCACGGCCAAAGAGAGATGAAAGGGATGACAGAAGAGCCAATATGAGCTGTATTTCAGAGGCAGTGAAAAAAGAGAATTTAGAATAGGATTGAGCAAGGTTTCATTGCCATAACACATCAGCAAAGAGAAGAAAATTCACCAATGGGGTACGTTTGATTGTGGACACAGAAGAATATATGGCCAGAGGGGCAGAGACAGCCTAATCCCACATCCTATGCCTTTAGTCATTGCTTTCAATGAAAGTTGGATTTCCATTTCACATAATTAAAAGTATTTGACTGAAGAGTTGATCATGTATGAAATACACTTTCTCTTTCATCTTGGCAATGCTACATTCATTTGTATTTAACATTCTGTTTGTGATAATAATCTATGTCAGATATTTTGCTGCTTTTACCTGTATGAGTAAGTGACAAATAAATCCCTTTTTGTGACTATGGCTTTGAAAAGTCTTTACAAAATGATTCTTGCCAAATTCCTGTCTATCCTGGTCTGATAGATCTGATAGATTCAAAACCTGTGAAAAGGCTTTCAAGAATAGGCAGAGATACATTCACAATGCTGTCTATCTTAACCATTTCCAACAAGTCATCCACTCTTCTCTCAGTTGTACAAAAGAAGACCTTGGCGGTCCTATCAACTGTGCAGTAACTGTCCACCAAAGGAATTAATATACTGTATTTATTATGTACCACTTTGGCACAAAGCCTTTTTCATCATTGTAGAACTTGTGTCGGAACGTTCCCAAACGTGGGGGGGGAGAATTTCTTTCCCCTCATCCTCGCCTATAAGCATATTTGCAACCTTACATTTAGATGCCATTGGAACTATTTGTATTCAAACTTTTCTATCAAAGTCACAACACATTTTCACAACATTTATTTAAACCCGTGCCTGTGGGCAAGTGTGGTGCTATAGTTAGAATAGATGTAGACCTATTTGACAGTGCAGAAACATAATTTGCCGTCAACGACCATCAGCTGGTCACTGTCTTATCGAATGTGTCTCACCTGCATAGATGAGGCACCTTCCTTGTAATCCTTGTACAATCCTTGTAAATACAACATCCAACAAGAACAAACAACGTGTACTAATACTCCATTGACAATACATACATATACAAATATATAACTTCTTTTCATACAAAATGTGTAAATTGTGTTCTAATATATTATATACTACTTTATAGCTACTATAAAAGCATTTGATATGGATATAATTGATCATAGATTGTTCATGAAGAAAGCTATTGGATTGGTACAAAGAAGTGCAGAAATTCCAGAAAGGGAATGAAACCCCCTGCAAACTTGTTTATTGAGAAAATCTGAGGTAGGACAAATATCTAAGGAGTCAATTTGTGTAACACCTTTGAAAATGAATTACTAATTAATTTCTAATTATTAATTAGTGTTTTACTTTTAACACTTTGAAAATGTCAAGTTGTCTTTAACAAAACAAGGTGTTAGGCAGTAATTACGTAGTGGTAGGCAGAACACAGAACATTCGTTCATGTGTGTACGAAGCCTCAGAGTGAGGCCAAGACGCTGTTGTCTGGAGATGGAGCATCATACTTGGGTATGATGGATCCTGTGATGTGGATAAGAGCAGTCACACAGGCATCCAATCACATGCATGGATACTGTGATGTGGATAAGAGCAGTCACACAGGCATGCAATCACATGCATGGATACTGTGATGTGGATAAGAGCAGTCACACAGGCATGCACACACTTCCACTCAGGATGATGTAATCCATTTTTGACCATATCAGTTCTCCCTGATGAGAGCAAATTGAATTGGTTATCCGTCCCAGCCCTCTTCTCTGTCTGTCTGTCTGTCTGTCTGTCTGTCTGTGTCTCTCTAATTATCTTACTATAGTGATCCAAAGTAAACCTCCATTAAACTGATGCACACACGCACACACACACACACACACACACACACACACACACACACACACACACACGCACACACGCACACGCACGATGTTGCTAATCTGATGCTTGAGGCTTTAGGCCTCAGTCAGAGTGTGGAACTGTAAAATGCAGTTTACCACAGTACACTCTGATGATATAAAATAATGGCCTGAACCTATCAAATGTTTTATTGATTGTCTTGTTTTTCTAGTCTCACTTAATCGATGAAACAGCAATTCGTTATCATTTGTTCTAAAGTGAGACTCCTGTTTATGCTTTGATACAATCAATATCTGCTCGTGCCTCTCTCCAGTTCTCCTCCTCCCTATTTGTTTGATGACATGATCTACTGCAGAGGACTTGGTACTTGGGTATGATGTGTTGTGTTGTGGAACATCAACATCGTGTGTGTGTGTGTGTGTGTGTGTGTGTGTGTGTGTGTGTGTGTGTGTGTGTGTGTGTGTGTGTGCGTGACTGCGTGTCTCATCTGCAGTGTGTTTATTTTCTCCTCTGGGAATGTATGGAGTATCAGGCAGTCATTCTTCAACAGTCTTGTTTCAGCCTGTACACAATGTCAGCCTGATACAAACAACATGTTGTAGTCCTTATCCTTCTCGTACACACAGCATATTGCCGTATTTCATGAGTACACACACTCTACTTGTACACACTACTTGTCTCGTTCAGGATTAAGTTGGGGTCATATAGGATGAACTTGAATTGTTTCCCTCCCTCTACTCCATCTCTCTTACCGTCTCTCTCTTTCCCCTCTCTCCCTTGCTCTCCCCACCATCTCTCTCTCTCTATCCCCATCTCTCTCTCCCCCCTCTCTTTCTGTCCCCCTCTATCTCTCTCCCCCTCTATCTCTCTCCCCCTCTATCTCTCTCCCTCCCTCTATCTATCTCTCTCCCCCCTCTATCTCTCTCTCCCCTCCCTCTCAACGTCGCTCTCCTCCCTCTCTCCCCATCCCTCTCTATCTGCTGCCTGTCTTCCTGTGCCACAGTTCCATAATTGGAGCCACTGTTTGTGCTCAGCAGGACAGAAAGTGGGCAGAACAACAGTGGTCTAATGTGTAGGAACCGCTTGTGTCGCAGTCAAACACTCCCTTTTCTACGTCCACATTTGTGTGGTGTTTGTTTTGCTATTGTGTCAATTGGAACAATGTTAACACTCTATTGTCTCTACTATCGAGACATTGCTTTGTGTACACACACGCACGCTGTGTTTATGCTTTACACTTGACAGATTACATTGACTACATTGACAATTCTTGGACTTTAAAAAAAAAAAAATATTTCACTGATGAAACGTCCCGAGCAGTGTTGCAGCTAGCTTGAGCCACACATCTCAACGTACTGTGTGTGTGTGTGTGTGTGTGTGTGTGTGTGTGTGTGTGTGGGGCCAGGTGTTGTTCACAGCTCGCTATCTAAACGTCCTGTCCCTAACGCAGCAGTCCTCAAAGTGGGCTGCAGGGTCAGATCTTCAAGCTCACAGCGTGTCACTTTATGACGCGCATTGAGCTTGTACATCTGCTTTTTTTTAAGAATCGTCAACTTGCTGAGTGTCTCATTGGCTGGTTACTGACGGTAAAAAAAACTGCCTACTATTTACATCATCGATGGTGATTCCACGCTAATTGAAACTATAGTCTTTCATTTTGCATGCTGAAATAGAAGCCAATGTGTTTGTTCATTAATACAACAATTCTTTAAAAAGTTTGAAATGACCAAACTTGCCTTCTGATGATGTTATTGGTAGGCAGGTTTCAGAACTGTCCACAACCCACCTATGAGATGCTGCCGTATTATAATGAGCATTAGCGAGCACCAATATATGTGAAGATGGGTTGAAGCTGGGTGAAGTGGTCCTTTAAAACACATTTTTTTCTTTTTCAGAAAACTGTCAGGATGTAGAAGACATTTATAGAATCGTTCCCAGGTCAAAATGGGTTAAGGGGGGAGTTAAACCTTGTCTGTCCATCGCACATAGCACACACTCCCTCATCATGTGTCTCTTGGCCTCCCTCCAACTGTTCCATTTACACTTCTCATAACTCATTCAGCTAATTCTTTCTCTCTGCTAGCGTTTCTGTGCCCCTCCCCCTGTCCCTCTTTCTTTTCATCCGTCCCGACTCGGAGTATAAAGCTTGTTCAGGCTTACTCGGCAGTTTTGTTTTTTGTTTCCTTATCAGCCAATTTCTGTTGGCGAAATAAAAGCACTTTGTGATGCAGTCTCCCTCCCTCTCTCCATAGAGGTGTCTTTGATCTAGCATTGAGCTGTATAAGGGCTACAAACGGAACTCTGTAGTTTGATAGTGAAAATTGGAGCAACGTCCTCTCCTGTATCAAAATTGATCGTTTGCCATTTAATGGGTTTACGGAATTTAATGAGTAAGGCTCAACGTGTGTGTGTGTGTGTGTGTGTGTGTGTGTGTGTGTGTGTGGCAAGTGTGTTTGTGTGTGTCTTTGTATAGCGAGTGGTAATGCTACATGTCCTCTCCTGAGGTACCACACAGAACCTGTAATACTACATGTCCTCCTGAGGTACCACACAGAACCTGTAATACTACATGTCCTCTCCTGAGGTACCACACAGAACCTGTAATACTACATGTCCTCCTGAGGTACCACACAGAACCTGTAATACTACATGTCCTCTCCTGAGGTACAGTACCACACAGAACCTGTAATACTACATGTCCTCCTGAGGTACAGTACCACACAGAACCTGTAATACTACATGTCCTCCTGAGGTACAGTACCACACAGAACCTGTAATACTACATGTCCTCCTGAGGTACAGTACCACACAGAACCTGTAATACTACATGTCCTCCTGAGGTACAGTACCACACAGAACCTGTAATACTACATGTCCTCTCCTGAGGTACCACACAGAACCTGTAATACTACATGTCCTCTCCTGAGGTACCACACAGAACCTGTAATGCTACATGTCCTCTCCTGAGGTACCACACAGAACCTGTAATGCTACATGTCCTGGGCTGGCTCCTTCTAGTACTCCTATCCACCATATTACACAATGGCCATTCTGCTCTTCGGAGTGGGACCTTGGGCCATGTTTTCACCTTCTAGTGCAGGGGTTTTCAACTGGACCACTATAGCATATCTCATAAAATAATGATAAGGGCTTGATTTAATTCACCTTAATGAATTACATTAAGCCCTTAACACTCATTATTTAACTTCAAGCTTTTTCCCACACACCATGTCCATATCTCCTCTCCCAACACAACAGTGGTACCCAGGTTGATTCTTAGTCAGGATGGTGGTCCCTGGTTCATAATCAGTTGAAAATCCCTGTTCTAGTGCATGTTTTCAGCACTGCGTTGAAGGCATCATTTTGTTAACCGACTAGACAGTAAAGCTGTGGAGGCTGTTTGATTTCCGAATGATTATTTTTAAAAAGAACATTTTGTCCCACGAGTCAAACCTTGCTTCATAAGGTTGACCTGATTCAACAGAAATCGCCAAGGTTTGGGCTTAAGTACAAACTTTTATTCAATGCAACTTCCATTAGCCTTTCCGTAGCATGAACAGAGGCACTGATATTGTATTAATATTAGTTATCGGTTTGCCTGGAATGATTCAGACTCGTATGAAAAGTCGTCTTCTGCAATGCGACGGCCTTGACAGCCACATTCATCAGAGCTGAAGTGCAGTTGTTGTTTTCCTGGGTTTTGTTTTCACTAGCTCATTAGGAGGACTGTCTGATGCAGAGAGAACACAGCGTGAGGTTGGAATCATAATACGTATAGTTGCCATGGGTAAAGAGCAACCTAGAACACCACACGTTTATACAGTACAGTAACTGCCTTCTGTCAATGTATCATCGCTATATAAGCTATACGTTTTTGTTACTTACATAGACATCCCACACACACACACACACACACACACACACACACACACACACACACACACACACACACACACACACACACACACACAGCTGTATTATGAGACAGTATACATTCTTGGATACTAGTAGTCTGAGCTGTATTATTATCAAAGCCTCGACAGACTCCCACGAACGCTGCCTGTCAGCATTGATTCCTTGACACCGACCTTTCTCTCTTTCTTTCTGAGGAAGCACTTTCACGCACTCAGTCACTCACATGCATTGCACACACAAGCGCGTAAACACACGCGCGCGCACACACACACACACACACACACACACACACACACACACACACACACATGCATGCATTGTACGCACAGTACACAGTCCTCATAGACCACACTCAGACACAGAAAACAAATCACACTCCCAAACACCTGCCTAATGTACTTGGCTTCAGGGTAGTATGTGCATTGTGTGCACACATACGCAGATTACAATACACACCCAATATTGACATCACAGTGAACAGCGTTTGACAGAACAAATTGATGGGAAACATTGTCCTTTTTCACTGACTTCAGTGTGCATGCATGCGTGTACACACAGTCTACACTATTCTACACAGATTTCTTAGATTGGAGAAAGGACAACTAAACTAAATATTTAGCCTTTCAAGAGCTTTGTTCGAACCTTTGTGCTTATATATAACTATAATGTTGTTGACTTCTTGTGTACATACGCACAATCAGTGTGGGATGTGATTCCAAACACAAACCCCGGGGGGATAAAAAAGCACGTCATAGTAACTATAAATCCTGAATACGTCATACGTGTATGGGAAGTGCAGCGGTAAAACTAATCTGGGTGGTGCCTGTTGCAAAACGCCATAACTATTAAATGGAAAATGAATAATTAAGCAATATTACACGAGAGGGTGTTGTTTGCGGAACTCTACTTCGTCTCGTTCCCCTACCGCATCACTGAAGTGGCAATAATCACGTTAAACAACACCCTCTCGTGTAATATTGCTATTCTACAACAGTTACCCTTAAAACAAAGAGAATCGCTGAAAAAAATAAATATTTAATGACAGATGTAGTCACTAAGACCACAAATGTCCAAAGAAACTTGCTAGCCTAGCCACCGAGTTTGCTAGCGCTCTGGGAGAACAGAGCAGCTGAATTCTTTGTTTTTATTAGGTGGTGAACAGTGCTGGTTAAACCACCGGCGAGAAGGCTGTTTCAACCAATCAGATTGCTTCCTCTTAACGACCTGTTGTAGAATACAGATTCTAATATTGTTATCTAATCTAGAACAACATATTACCGCTATTTTTCTGATGCACCCAAACCAACAGACTGTGCCTGTGCTTGTGTGTGTGTGTGCACACAATTTCATTACAGTTATCAAACGGGCTGCTAGCCAGACAGTCTAGCTAGGGATTTTTTGGCTATGAAAAGTGTGCCCTGGCAGAAAAAAGGTTGGGAAACACTAGCTTGTGTGGGGGTTTGGGGGGGCGCTGTGCCTAACTGGCTAACAGTAGACCATCTAATTTAGCTGATGAATGAAGCTGTGCGAACAGGGACCCTTTCCTTTATCTCTGGTCATTAATTAGACAATACCGATAATGGCCTCGTCTGGGAGGAACATGCGTGTGTGTCTACGTACAGTATGCACGTGCACGTATCTATGTGTGAGTGCGTGCGTGTGCAGTACGTGCCAACACGAGTTGCCTATTTTGTGCACCTGCGTTTTGTTGCTTTGTGCGTGTGTGTGTGTGTGTGTGTGTGTGCGCGCGCTCCCTCCCACTAAATCCTCCCTTGTTTAAGTGGCCAAACTTATGTGGCAGGAGAAGGGCTCCATAAACATGTTTATGATCCCCTGCGGGACGGAGGAGTTGAGACGTTGCAGTCCACCACTTATCTATATTCATGAGACTGTGGCCAACGTAATCACAATGCACAGCGACCACACACCCTGAAAATACACCGCTCGATAGCATGCATTACTGTATAATATCCTCCGTGTTATTCAACTATGAGTGTGCCTTTCCATTGGAACTATACCGCTCCCACAAGTTAGCATGTGCGTGTGTAAGCATGTTTATGTGATTGTGTGTGTGTGTGTGTGTGTTTGTAAGACGTTCGCTGCATGCTCTGACTGTGCCACCATGAGATGCAAACTCGGGTCAGAGGCCGTACGTTTCCATGCGTCAGCCTGGCTACAGTGGCTAGAATGTTGGAGTGCTAAGATAACGTCCGCTAAAAGTATCTGCAAGCCAGTGGAAACTCTTCCATGACTGGTCGACGTGGTCGTGTATGTGCATTCGATGCGTTTCTGCATGTGTGTAACTCTTGACCTGTCACTCTTCGGCCTCTTGACCTGGTGAACCGCCAGGCAGTAGTGCAGTAAATCCTATCTTGTTAACTGAGTGCTGCTGATGTCATGCAGAGCAAGGGGTTTGTGTGTGTGTGTGTGTGTGTGTGTGTGTGTGTGTGTCTGTGTGTATGTTACTATACTTGTGAGGACCACATTGTATTGTAGAATTTGAGAAATAGACATTATGGGGACCGTTCTCCTGGTCCTCACAAGTTAAATAGTAGTTTTATCTGGTTTTTTTGGGAGGGGGGGGGGTGAGATGTGAAAAATCTCACTCACAGTTCATGTCCTGTTTATTGCATTTCCTGGATTTCCCCTGCATTTTTTGCGAGACATGCTTTTCTTTAGGGAATACATGGTCGCAACGACAAAACCATTTTTGTTGCGGAAGCACAGAGAAAGCCTCCGTGTTTAGCATTGACCGGGGTATCGATCGGACTGCAGATAAATATTTTGTTACTACTTAAAAATAACACTCTTTTTCTCTGTAGAGTCCACTCTGTTTTAGTAAAAAAAACCTCTTTCCTCACAGTCATGGGTAAAGTGACATGACTAACCGCGTTTTAGTGAACATGTATTGGCTATCTAATCGGCAAGCAGTAGATGGTGTGCTCCAGGCTTTGTCCTTTGCTCTATTTTACACAGCCTCGGGAAGGTCAAGTAACTGTAGGTCTCTGATTTTGACAGGGTGACATGAACTGACACGGTCAGCTAAAAACAGCTTTTACTCTGCTATTCGAGGGATGACCGAATGCCTCTTTGGCTGAACGGAACGATGGGGGAGGTGAGGGGTGTCAGAGAGAGAGAGAGAGAGAGAGAGAGAAGGGAAGACCAAGAGGGGAAAGGCTGTCCATGGCTGTTGATGACAGTTGACAGCTTGAACACTTCAATTAACCTCTTTTAATGAAGCTGAGCCATAAAACAGTGCAGGGCCAGGCTTTTTGGATTAATGCATTATTTAACACAGCACTCACGCACACACGCACACATGCGCGTGCACACACACACACACACACACACACACACACACACACTGAAAATTGTTATTGTTAATTAAACTTTTTTTAAAACACCAGGCAATTCTCTATTACTTTTCTCTCTTTTGTCATTAGTATGCGTTTCTTTTCTTTTTTTTAAAGATTGGAATAAATTCTTATGTAGTGTCCTAACCTTTTTAGCAAGGACTCTTGTATGACAGGGAGAGAGTCTAATCCTTAAAAATAAATCAATAGCGAACACAAACACAATATGGCAATAACGTTGATTAATTCGGTCTGAAAAGATAAACTCAACCTGTGGTCCTTGGAGATTGATCCTCCTGATGTTGACTGGCCTTCTGACAGGATTAAAGTGGCTATTTACTTATTCATTTAGCTGATATTTGCTTTGGGTTTTGTAAAGCTCACCACCCAAGTGTGCCTTACGGAGTTACGGCAGTGGTTTTCAACCCTTTTCACATCAAGGCCCATTATTTATTCTGCATTTGAGCCACTCTTGAGAGTAATTTTAACTCTCAAGAGTTAAAGATCTAATCAGGGTCCATTTGGTTTCCAACGCCATCATTTAGCTGAGGATCACCTGGAACCGCCTCAAGGACCACATGTGGTTCCCGGACCACTGGTTGGAAAACCACTGCCTTACGGCATCAAGGTTGAGAGCCCTCATACCAGCTTGCATGTGCACGCACGCACGCACGCACGCACGCACGTTACTCAGCAGGTTCTTCAAGGTCAGTCAGCCAGATACCTCTTAACCAGTCAACTCTGAGGTGATCTGAAGCTGTGGGTCAGCCAGCTAGCCGGCTAAAAGGCTGCCCATCCATCCAGTCAGCCAGTCACATTCCTAGTCCTCCTACAGGCCCCTCTGCCCTGGTCCCCTGGCCCCTGGCCTCTGCTCTCATTAACACACAGTCTCCAAACACAAGCTGGCGGGGTCACAATAGACCAGACTGATTATATACAGTACCAGGAGATCGTAGCCTGTATGGATGTGGAGTTGATTACTATGTCTATGCATTGAGAATGCATAATGTGCATAGTGTTGACTTGACACATATAGTAATTGTTGAAACGAGCATACTATACATGTTCATATACAGGATAGACACACAGCTCTCCACAATACAGTACTGTATATGCACACTACAATACAATGCAGCACTTATTGCACATCAATGTAATAGTTTTCATTGATCTATCTCTCTCTTTCTGTCTCTGTGTTCTGTCATCTGTGTTATCATGGTGAAAGGTATTACAGATAACAAGGGTGTCCTGGCTTTCAGCATGCGTGGGCAGTCACCTTCAATCTCCTGTTGTTTTCTCTTTTTCCAGTCCCTTTCTCATTTTCAGCTCTCTTACCCTCTTTGTTTTTCATTTCCTGTGGTACCGTTAAATGAAATTGTTTCATACTTTCATACATGGACCACCTCCATTACATATACAGCATGGAGGTGGTCCCACAATGCGATTGTAATGTCTCAGAGTGACAAAGAAGGGGGGGAGACAAACAGAGAAAATGAAGGAAAAGCAATGGCTTGTTGTGGCTAATCAGATTTGCAATCTGAAGTCGAGAATACCACGGGGTCAGCCAGAGTTTCCAAGCACATTCATACTCTTTCTGGTCACGTTTTGCGTGTGTAGAATATTTCTTAAAGGGGATTATCGTTGATATTTAACCAGAATCCTATCATGCTATTCACACACAGTACACGGCACAGCGAGTTCTAGTTCTAGGAAAATCAGTGATTTGTCGATCATGACACGTTGCAAATCTAAAAAAAAAGTCTTTCAGTAGCTACTTAAGTGCAACACTGCATATAGCAGTGACTTTGTTGAGATTCACGCTGTTGAATAAGAAATGAGCAAAATCCTCAGATCTGCCCTTTCATGATTTATTCATCCTAACTACACAATGAGGAGGCATGAATCACACGTGTGTGTGTGTGTGTGTGTGTGTGTGTGTGTGTGTGTGTGTGTGTGTGTGTGTGTGTGTGTGCTTTTGTCGTCCTCCATTCATTACATACAAACGCTCCGCCTCCTGCCCGCACACGATTGGCCGCCCGTTTGGCATGGCTCCTCTGACGAGGAAGATTAGGGGAGAGAGAGAGAGAGCGTACATGAACAGAGAGAGAGAGAGAGCGTACATGCTGAAAGGACGGGGGAGGTGCCAGTGCATGTGAACATATTGGCACACGGTAGCAAGGAAAGAAAGAATAACAACAGAGGCACAGGCAACATTTGAAGAGCGGAGTGTCCCGTTTGAAGACAAGCGCCACAGAAGGGGGGTTGAGGGAGGGACTCCGTGTTTGGGATATTGGCCCACCCTGGCTTTTGAAGAGCACTCGGGGACCTCATCTGCCAGCAGAGGGGAGAGGAAGATGACAAACGGTCTCACTGAGGCCACTTGTGTGCCTTCATGTCTGAGTGAGGAAGATATTTCTCCACACTTCCTCGCTTTTTATTGCCGTCAGCTGGGCCGTATGCTGTCCTCTTTGCAGGCTCTGGGATAAGTGGACGGGTGGAAGACAGAGAGATGGATAGAAAATAGAGGAGATGGCAACGAAGAGATGATTGTTACATGTCACGGGCATGTCTATGTTTGTGTTCGGTGGTGATTGTGGAGTGTGCTCTTGCCTCTAAACAAAAATGTGGGATCTCGTTGGCATGAAGATAGAGAGCCAGGTGCTCTGCTCTCGCTGTCTGTCAGGGAACTAGTGCTAGCAAACACATTTGTTTTATTACTAACATTTTTCCACCTTTGGATTCTCCCTGCCTGTCTCTCATAGCAGAAAACAAGAGATTAGGCGATAAAGACTGAAAGAACCCCTTATTCCTAACAGGCTGTCTGGACGACTTCACCTCAGTCATCCATGCCCGGAGGGTGAGCGCACACATACAAACACACACGTACATACACACACACACTGTCTCTCTTATTCAGAGACCGGCATCCTTCCTGAAAGGCACACTTGGCTGAAAACACTTTGGCACTTGCAGATTGTTAGTTCGTAGCCAGGTCGAGGCACTGTGCACACGTGTACGCAGTGGTGTGTGGGTTTAGTTTGTGTCCGGGAGCCGCTTTCAGTCAGGCTCTAATTAAGCCAGAAGGTTTCGGGCCTGTGCCCACTACCGTTCCCCCCCCTTCTGCCCCCCCCCCCCCCCCCCCCACCATCCCCGCTTCCCTCCTCTCCATTCACCGCCTGAGGTCTCGTCATTAATTCCGATTGCAAACTGCCTGTGGACAATGAAGCGCACAGAGACTCCTCTGGACTAGGTGGTGCGGAAGAAAAAGAAGAGAACGAGAGAAAAAGGGAGGGTGATTAGAATCAGATGAGAGCTGGGACTGTACACACTACTTCTGTAGAGAGAGGGAGGGAGGGAGTGGTTGTTGCCCAGTGCTGAACGGATGAATGAAGAGAGCAAACAGTGAGAGGAGCTGAGCTTGGGGACAACACGTGTTCTGCCGACGGAACGAGAGAGACGAGAACCGGGACAAGAGGACGATCTTCAGTTGGTGGTCACCCTCCTGGTGTTCATACTATATGCCATGTGACGACGCAGTGTTCTGAACTGTAGCCAAGACTAGATGAATGCGTCACTTTCTGTCCTCTGCCTGTGGCGCCCTATCCTGTCTTTGTCAGAGTTTTGTGGGACAGACGGACGGACAGAGTGGCAGCTTCTGTGCATCTCATGCATATGATGCATATGGAATGTAGCGCCGCAACGCCACTGAGGGACAGCAAAGACACAAGAATCTTCCAGAAGACATCTTAATGACAAACTCTCATTCTATTTAGTTTGAACTTTCATGCTAGTGTTCTTCTTATACAAAGTCCTAATCGATTAGCTTGAATTGCATTACAAATGCAGCAGGACTTGAGTGTTCTGGTTTTAATGCTATCTCTGACTTAAAGAAGACCAGAAACTGGATGCTGTTGTAAGGAAAGGATGCAAGGACGACTTTTGGATTTTTAGCTTTCCTAAGCATGGCCTTTGTTGACAGCTAGAAAAGGGAAAGCAAGAAAGGACTATGAGGTGACTTTGCCTCATGTCGTCCAGCTGTCCGGAAAAAGTGCCTGAAGTTGCACCTTGAAAACTCAGCCTTCGGAAGAGTTTCTGTCCACAGCCCTCACAGCCTTCAAAGAAGGAGACATTTCTTGACTGCCTGACCATGGACGACTCTAGTATTCTGAGGCGCAGGGGACTGCAGGTAAGGTCGAGTTGAACCTTAAACTCACTGTGTTAAAGGAAACTGTGGGAACACATAATTCAATTGTCTTCAGCGGTATGGTGTATTCTGTGTTGCTTACTGTACTACGTACATACTAACTGTATAGGCTAGAAATAACAGAGCCGCCTCAGGGGCTCATTTGGATGTACAAACAGAGTTGGCAACTGTGCTTGTTACTGTACCAGAATAGGGGATTGTGTGGAATGGATAGTTAACCTGCCTAGGGATGCCTAGATGGGCTTCAAAGTGTTCGGTAGGTCTTTGTATGTGCCGCATGCTCCTCTGATCACGACACTGTGACAGGTCAATCATAATTTATTCACACACATACTGTGTACACATCACACGCGCATACACATTCATCATCCCTATAATGTTTCTTGCTGGAATTTGGACAGTGCGTCAGCGGGCATGGACACGCTCATCACAGTATACACACTCACACTCTCAGCGACCCCGTCTCATTTCTTCATGCCGGATAATATTGCTTGTTGACTGGCAGTGCAAAAACGCATGCACGCAGGAGGGTTATCCTACCTCCCATTGTTTGCTCTTTGAGAGCCATATTATTGGAAGAGTACTTAACAAAAGTACTGCTTATTATTTAACGTGACCCCAGACGTACATACCGTAGATAGACCCACTATTGTTAACAGGTCTTTCAGTATTGGTGCCAAACAATCAACACACACGCAGCAACCCACCGACCCATGTGTGTGTGTGCGCGCGCGCACACACACACATGATGTGTGTGTTACACACACATGATGTGTGTGCTACACACACATGATGATTTAGTCATCTTCATCATCGTCAGGGCTGGTATAGGGAGAGGGAAGATGAGAGGGGAGAATGTGGTGTCAGCACCATCTCCCCTTCCTCCTCCCCGGACCAGAGCAATCAGAGACGAGGGGGCAGAGCCACATTTTGACTGGTTGTTAGGGATGTGTAATATGGTTCCACCTCAGATAACCCCTCTACTACGCTGTGTCGTCTGTCTGTCTCTCGCCCTCTCTCTCCATTTCACTCTGCTTTTCACACTTTCTTCTTTTCTCTTCCTCCTGTATGTCTTCATCTTTCACACCTGTTCTTTCCCCCTCCTCCCCTCTTCTCTCAGTCTTCTCTCTCTCCACTGGTGAACTGCAGTGGTGAAATGAGGATAAAGGTTGGGAATTTGAACGATGGTGTTTAGTGTCCTTTCTGCACATTTATCTGCCCGCGTTCTGTATGGAGGAAAAAGTAGGCCTGAAATGAGGCCGCCTGGCACCGACAACCTGGATTTGCTTCTTTAGTTTTGTCCTGGTGACTAGACACTACATCACTACCCGTTCCAATTATACCTCCATTTATGTTTAGTTGTTAGTCGTAGAAAGTGAATGACCATACATTACATTTGACTGGTTTTACATGCAAATGGTGTGGATTACTGGATTTGATAACATTTTCAATCATACTGATTCTCTCATGTCATTATTTGGAGACACACACACACACACACGTCACACACACACACACACACACACACACACACACACACACACACACACACACAACGTGTGTGAGACGTGTGTCACACACACACACACGACGGTAAAGTTGTGTCATGTAACAAGGCCACCCAGTGAGGCAGACTGAGAAACCAGAGATACTGAGTTGTACCTCACTGCCACTGTGGGGGTGATTAGAGAGAGAGAGAGGTATCTTAAACTGCAGCCCAGCTTTGTGTGTGAGTGTGTACCCCTTAGCGATGATTTGATGGTTGAGCCACGGAATTGAGGATAAAAAGTGAGGACAGAAAATTGAGGACGCCAACAGTGATTGGCCAGAATGTGAAGATGTATGATGATAAGAGCACCCCACACTTCACTTCAGGTGTGTTTTTATTCTTTAAAACCTTTAAAAGTGTGTTGTCAGTGTGATACCAATAATAACTAAAGTATACCATTTTAACGCCATTGATCCAGGCAGGAACACAATCCATAGATTGATCATTAAAATAAACATGCAGTGAAAATGCACACCCATCTGACCACTTAACATGGCAGCCGATGGCTAGGCCGTTACCCATCTCACCACTTAACATGGCAGCCGATGGCTAGGCTGTTACCCATCTGACCACTTAACATGGCAGCCGATGGCTAGGCCGTTACCCACCTGACCACTTAACATGGCAGCCGATGGCTAGGCCGTTACCCACCTGACCACTTAACATGGCAGCCGATGGCAAGGCCGTTACCCACCTGACCACTTAACATGGCCGCCGATGGCTAGGCCGTTAGCCGACAGGCTGCCATGCTCATTCAGCTCATCTGTCCTCTTCTCCTGTACAAGGAGAATAGACAGCATCTAGCCTGGGGTGAGAGGTCAAGTAGACCTCCTCCTCCTTATACTGATGGCGACAGTGACACGAGAATGGCTGCGGGACAGGGAGATCGATGTGACAGGGTGGGCTGATGCCATATGGCCTCGGGCTGCTTTTTAAGCTACTATAGGACCCACTACCCACTTGACCTCTGGATTGTTGTGAGGTCGGCAGCAAACATCCAGACCACATGGGGGGGGGGGGGGGGGGGGGGGGGGGGGTTCACCCATTACTACTCTAGGAGTGCAACAGTTTTCAATTCATTTTCTTTCCTTTTTTTCTGGAGTTCTTTGTCAGGCATTCCCAAATATGGAGTCTATGCAGGCCTGAGCAGGGAGCCCTGCCCAGAGGCCTTTTGTGGCGGTTCTGGACAACCGTGGGTCAGACCGACTCTACACCGGGCACTGCACTCCCTGTGGGGGTGTGGAACGTGTGTGCCGAATTTGAAGTCAGTGGGGTGACCGGTTCTCGAGTTATGTGGATTTCAGACGTACACACGTATGTACACACATGAGCCCGGCTGTAGTGCTATCTGTTGTCGGTAACAATGGAGTTGGAGATCCATGCCCCACCCGGCTTTGCAATACCCGGTTGTACCCATGTCAGAGTACCCGCTCCACCCATCTGTCTGTGTTCCTTTTATGCCCATATATGACTTTTGTGTCAGGCAGGAATGCCCAAACATGGAATGTTGTGATGTCAGAACAGGCCAGCTCCATAATGAGCCATGGCAGGGGCCCTGTCCAGAGCCCGGGCAGAGAGGCCCGGTTCTGGACTCGACACCATCACTGCACTACCTGTGTGGGTGTGGAACGCGTGTGTCGAATTTGACATCGATGGGGCGAACGGTTCTCGAGTTACATGCATTACAGACGTACACACGTACAGTACGGCAGACAGAGACATGGTGCATTTATAGACAAGATAAGATATGAGGTGAGGGACGATGTTGGGAGCTCAATAAAAAATCATCGCGACGCATATTAGCGGTTCACGGAGCCGGTTCATTCAGATCCGGTGCATTGATATGATATGATATATTACTTTATTGTCAGTTCGCACTGAAATGTGTATTGCGGCTCAGCTGCCTTGTATGCAATACATATACACACAGTTGACATAACACAAAAACAGAAATAAAAATACAGTTACATACACAGACATAAGGGCACAGAGCGATGTCCACAGCTCAGTCTAGTCCTGGCCAAAAACCTGATTAAGCCTCAAAGTCGACTGATGGACCAAATACTTCTTCAGTCTGCTGGAACACCATATCTCTTTCCTGAAGGCAGGTTGCTGCCTTCAGGAAAGAGATACAAAACATGGCTAGTATTAGAGGTGATATTCCTTGCTAACCTTAGGATGCTGTTATCATACGTGGATGTATAGAGTCTCTGTTGGCACAGAGCGCTGGAGTCAATGGTGGCATGGAATCGGTTAAAATAAATTCACAAAATGGCAAAAATAAATAATACACAAGCTCAGGATGTGTGTGATGCGTTGTGAGCCTGTAGATCAGCTATTTATATTATTCTTTACGCTGGTATGTTTAGATAGTTTAGATACTGGCCTGATGAAGATCCTGTGAGATCGAAACGTCAAAGTAATTCCTTTGCCTAAAGATGGTGTGCGGGCCCTACCTCCTTCCATGATTGCCTTATTGGCCACTGTCGATGTGCGTGTAAATAGGTATGCTGGGGTGCTGGGGTGTTAGGATTGGCGGCCATTGTGTTCCGTACAATGGCCGGCACAATGTTCTGCACCGAAAATAACCAATCTACAAGCTCAGAATGATCTTGTAGATCTGAGAGCTGAGATCTGAGGTCTTAAACTCCTAATACCTTAAAGTGGTCCCCGAGGGGTTTAAATGGCTCCACCCCTGTACCACCCTTCTCTAAAGTGGCACAGTCCAATTGAAAAGGGAATGGAAACCAACCTGACTCGCTCGTGTCAATCCTTACATTTAGCTGTGTGAACAAGGCACATTAAGACAACAAAGAAATGTTACAGCCATCATGTTTTGTCACTGTACTGTTGTTCAGGGCAGCAATGGCCACCAAAAGTTAAATGACCATTTTGGATGTTACTGTGCGTGCGTGTTTTCGTTCCCTTGGGTGAGCGAGGAACACACTGGTTAAGGATTAGACGTGGCATTCACGCAGGGATTTTCAGTAACAAAAGCCCTGCCTGTGACTAACGGCGTATGCTAGCATCTGGATGCTCGCCCTGTGCTGACATGGTGTGTCTGGCTATGAGAGCCCTCTGCTTCTCTCTCACTCACTACACCACGGCTTATCAGCTCCCATCGCCTGCCACCCTGGGACATGCTCACATCCTCACTCTTAATGGAAAGCCATAATCCAGAACTATATTCAATGAACAAAACTTCATTTGAATTTCAATCTGTGTGTTATAGTACTGTGTCAATACAATAAAACTAGTGGTTGGAGGTGGTCTCCGTAATCTTCCATTGAGACAGTGTAGTCAGGTAGGAGGACGGCTACAATAATTGTTGACAGTAGTACTGCTTGAAGCTCGTAAGAGCAATATCTCCCCAGGCCAAGTACCTGGGACCTACGTTCTAACAAATATAAGTTGTATTATTTATTTAATATAAAAAAATTAACAAAATAAAATAATGAAAAATCTTTAAAATTATGTAAATAAAATTGTCCTGTGAAGAAATACAATTATTTAATTCATAAAATTCCAGGGTGGATTCCGGTATTTTAGTAGCATTTTAAGAGTTTTAAGAATATTTTGTTTATTCACAATATTCTGGACACAATAATCGTGACATGAATCTTTCATATGTCCATTTGGTTACATTTGTACACTAGTTAAATGGATACACTTAGCATTATATACTGTGTATTCTGTTCCTCTTAAATGTCGCACAGACTCAATAATTGGCATAGCATGCGAGTCCCAGTTGGCCCTCTCTTCATCTCATATCTACGCTTGAATTCGTTTATTTTATTCAGTGTGTTGGTTGAGAACATCTGTCTTGTTGCTCAACCCATCATGTGTTCTATTGAAGCCAGGTTCCCAGGCTGAGACTATATTACGTAGTTGGGTCTATGTGAGAAAGATTAGCACAATTTAAAACACGCTCACGTCCAAACTCAAGGCTTTGTTCAGCTGCAAAACTGTTGGATGTTTTTGCCGTTAAATACATTACACTAACTGAGTAAGCACAGGTTCCTTCCCCAACAAATTAGGTTTCTAGTATGTGTTGTTTTCGTGTAATTAGAAAAATGTGCTCAGTGCAGACCTCTGCCAAAGCAGCAGCTTGTACATAAATTATTATGGTGACACTTCCCTTTTGGGAGAATGTTCTGATTCATATTTAAAAAACAACAACAATATTCCATCATAAATACTACATAAATACAAGTGTAGAATAGCATAATTATAAACATAATGGCCCGGGGAGGTCGACTGCATGATCAGTGGCTCCGAACTGAGTCTGATGACCACAGGAAGCCTCCTTAAGCCAGTTGTGAAATACTGTAAGTGGTCATGGAGGTCGACCAGCCCAGTCTGATTAGATGACACCCCATAAAGTGCCCTTCGGCAAAGTTTAAACTTTCGTTCAAATGCGTTGAAACTTTTGGAGATATCCTGCTAACAGACAAACAAACAAATGTAGTGGGGTGAAATCATAACCCTGGATGCTTTTTAAGTAAATCAAAAGTGGCAAAACAAAAACAAATTATTAAAAAACACAGTTCCCTGGAGGCAGATATTTCATTAAATGAAATACATTTTATGGAAATGTGGTTAGTGTGCTAAATATATGTGTGCCACAGCAAAGTGAAATATCACTTTAAAAAACCCTGGGAACACGAGCATTCATGTGCAATGAGACCTTAGCCCCAAGGATGGAAAAACAACATCCTTTGATCATCCCAACAAAATACTGAGAGCCTCATTATCTACATTTCTGTGTGCAAGAGGTGTACTATGCAATTATGTTGAGCCAGATACATATTTATTCCAGACTGAACACACATGACTTAACATGCCACCACTCGTGTAACAGGTTGCTCTTGTGTCACTGATGGGGTTAAGACCATGTCTGGCTGCATGACAGCTATCACTGACCACCTCTCGTACGGATGAAACAAATGGAAGACAAAACACAAGTCTGCAATACAAATGAAGGAGAGTTGAGCTACATGTAGGAGCTTGAGTGGAGAGACAGAGACATGAGCATCAGGACTCAGGAGCCAGAGGGCATCTCTCTGCCTCCGTCTACTCTGTCTCCATCAGCCCTGGCTACCTAAATGTTTCTCTTGCTTGACTGACTCTGAGGATGAGGGTTCTGGGGGAGAGGGGGGTGTTGGCAGACTAGCATGGCTGGTAAATTGTGCCTGCAGGGCAGACAGGGGTGGAGGGAGAAGGAGGAGGGGTGGGTGGTTGGAACATGAGGGAGAAGGGTTTGGGGAAGGAGGGTTGTTTTTTAAGTAGACCCGACCAATGCCGGATTTATGTGGTCGGATCCTGATTTTGGAGGGTCCTAGACCACAGATTACCATAGATTTGACTGCTATTTTGTCGCTATTTTAAACTGTTTGATTTAAGTTTTTTTTAAGTAGATTTGAGACAATTTAACTTAAAGTTGTAGTGAAATTAAAAACAAGTTTTTCACACTTTTAGACCATATCCGTGGTCATCATATGGGCATACCTAACAATGAATGCCAAAAAATGGGCAAATTCTAATTTCTGTGTGTTTTTATATCAAAAGTCCATAAAAATCTTTTTTTAATTACTTCCTGAAAACGAAAACGTGCTGCGTGATGACGTGTCGAGGCCCACATCAATAAAAGCCAATAAAAATGAAGCTCACCAGTTTGATTCCCATATCTGCTCGTCCGTCAGAACACAGGTGCTACTGATTACAGATATCCTCCGTTTTAAAGATGATATTTTATCCAGACAGTGTATTACTCGTTTTCAACCGAATCATCACGCTAAAATATGGATATAGGTTGTGTACACTGTACAGGTTAGAAAAACATCCCCTGGCTTTTCTGCCGTCTCTCTGTCACTTTGTAAACAAACCTCTGTGCATGAGAGGACCCATAGCCTGGAGGGATGCAACGCTCTGATTGTTATAGAAGCTTCAGAGCCAGCCTTTCCAGCATAGACAAGCTGAAACTTCAAAATAAAATGCCCACCATTTCTGTTTCACTAGACCTTTAAAATAACAAAAATAAATAATTGACCATATTGAACTTAATTGTGGTTTGTCCGGTGCTTCGATGCGTAAGCCGTGGTATTGATTTTGAGAGTGACATAATGAAGATACTGTAAGTACCAATGCCAGGGTACAACTGGCTCTCGATATTGACGTAATAAAGATATGTTTCAGTGTCGGGTGGATTACAGGTAATGCATCTATGTATACATGTATGTAATATGAAACCTACCTTTTATTACGTCACCATCGAAGGCCAGTTACTGTATATCCCGCCATTGATACATATCTTCATTACGTGACACTCAAAATCAATACCACGGCATACGCATAAAACAACCCAAGTGACCACAGTATACTACTTTTCAACTTACAAATTACATATACATATATACTACAACTTACAAATACATAATACAACTTACATACACATACATACGTTACCTGTTAGCTAACCAATATTGAAACATTTCGTAATTACGTCACCATTGACGGCCAGTTATAACCTGAATTTAGTATTTAATTCCAATGTTTTACAGAGGTGTACAGAAAACCTATGATAGTCATGGAGAGGTTTTACTGGCAGATCTTGATAGCAAGTAATTACGTCACCATTGACAGCCAGTTGACAGTCGACAGTACTTGCGTGCTGTGCTTGCGCACTAGTAGGACATTTATGGCCTACTTGTGTGCAACGCGCAAGTAGGCACTCAACAGTGCAGTTCTAGTTAATATTGTTTTATTTTGCTGTGTTGTCAGTGAGAGGGAACAGGCTAATTATCGGTCCAGCTATTATATTGGTCTTGCATTATTTTTAAGATCTTGGTAGAAGAAAGTGAGAGCAGGAACTTCGTACCTAAACCTCTCAATATGCACACTGTCAGTCACTGTCGGCCAGAGCCAATGTGGCACTTACGAACACACTGCACATTGTAATGATAATAGACTAAAAGTGAGTGCAGCTGGTTGATTCCACATGGCATTAGCCATTAACCATCCATTGGTCCGTGACAGAACGGTCCAGTCTGACTGCTTCCGTGTGGTAAACATTGACCTAAGACAGTACCTAATTTTCACTCACCAAGCCCTAGTGTCATGTCAGGCTGTGTGATATTTTTCCGGAGGGCGTGGTTTTCCGGGGGATGTGGAGATTTTCGCCTAAGTTAGGTGGTCCTATAGCCTACAATACCATAGGCTAGGATTTCTACCTCACAACAGAATGTACCCTGCCACTGTTTCATGTTTGCATCTTCAACCCCTGTGTAATTGAATGTGACAGTTTGGCTGGAGCCAGACAGTAAGATTGTCAGTCTTCTGTGCTGGTCCCCATTGGTCACCTGCATCTTGCAGCGTGGTGAGCCTTTCGGGCAGCCTTGGCCACTTTGCTGGCTGATTTGTTCTGTGAAGCAAGACGGCATAGCAATGTCCCGGCACAGTGTTATTGTGACGGCATCCCCCTATAGGGCCTGTAATGACCAGTATAAATCATACTGGGACATACTAGAGGCCATGTTGAAAATGATAGCCCACTTTTATTACCCTCAAGCTCTCACATGTTACATCTCACAATATATGGAGGTCACACTCTCTCTCTTGCCGTCTTCATTTGTGTATGAAGTACAGCATGTAGTCCTTTCTTTCTTTTTGAACGTTCACTCTTTCTCTCTCTCTTTAGCCTTTGCTCCTTTGGCCTGTATGTTTCCCTCCATTGGTGTGTCTTTTCTTTAATTAAATTTTGTTTTCTTATAGCAGAGCTAAGTTTCAGAGGGGTCCTTGTGTCTCTCAGGATGATGGAGCGACCCTCCACCTTAATGTAAGTCCCTGGCCATGGTGGACCGGGCATTCAGGGTGCTCTTTGTCTCAGCCTTAGTAAAATATTAATAAACCAGAGGTGCCCGGGCTGAGGGGGGGGCAGGGCTCACTTGTCTTCATGTGGTTTCAGCACCCCCCCCCCCCCCCCCCCTCTTCTCAGGCTTTCAGAATCCCAATGGCTTGAGGTAATCTCGTCTTCAGGCAGAGAAAGCATGTCGAAGCAAAATGGGGCCTTATTCATCGAGGAATTCTTGAAAGATTTAAGTTTTATAGTGCACACGACTGCTCTCGTTGTGTGTGTGTGTGTGTCTGGGGCGGGGGGGATGACGACGACAATACAGAGGCAGAAAAATGGGCCCCAAACATAATTCACCATTTAAAATGCAAGGGAAGAGACTTGAATATCCTCTTTAACATCCAGACCTCCTGTTAGGTGTTAATGAAAATGGAGCGCTCTCCTGTGGTGCTTCCTCTTAGAGTGTGTGTGACAGATGGAGAAGTGAGGACCGGGACAGGAAGTGTCTGGCAGCTAGACGTTCAGTCAGCTGCTACGGCCTGAGGTTGAATATTATTAAGGAGACCACTGAGACTACCCTCAAACCCGACACACACACACACACACACACACACACACACACACACACACACACACAGTGTAGCACCTAGAATGACAATATGATGTGTGTACGTGTGTGTACATTTGTGCGAGACGTACACTTCTATTTTCATGCTATTATTTAATGTGGCTGCTATTGATTTGTCAGACCCACCACCACCTTCAGTACTCTCTACTTTATACTTTTTTTAGTTTTTAAATAGTTTTTATTAGGCATTTTGTAGTTTTGAAATAACTTCAGAATATAATTGACAGTTAAGAAGTATAAAACAAAACAGTGACAGATAAATTCCAGATAAGTTCCAGATGAATACAAATAAAAATGGTATATAAATGCGATAAACAAGAAAATAAAAAAACAGTTGACAGTAACAACAATCAAACAAAACAGGACAGACACTTAATTAATTACAGACATAATAGAAACATAATTATTTTGAAATGAAAAAAAAAGGAAAGAAAAAAACTTTTTGTATCCTGACCTCCATTCTCTCTCTGGTATCAAAGATTTGTTTGTTCACTCATTCGCACATCCTATGAACCCAGGGAGGCGTGGTGTTTAACCGGTTCAACACTTTGTTCCTCTCTGCTCAGGGTGCGAGGAGAGGTCAGAAGAGAGTCTGTCTCTCACCAGAGCTTCCCCAGCCCTGAATGCAGTGCACTCATACCCCCGTATCTTTCTGCTAAATCGATAGGCTCGCCCGGCTGCTATTAAGCCGAGCAATAACTCGTGACCGAGTGCAACGCTACTGCTATGGACACAACAGCTGCTGCTGATCAAGAGCCAGAAAAGTGAACGGTCTACTTGTCTGTTCAGCGGTTTTCAGGCTGTACAGTGAACTTGGAATTTTGTAATTCCAAGTTCTGGCCATACCGTAAGTTATTATTGATCAGTAGCTAAGCTTTATTGTTATTTAGAGTTATAATTGATTGGAATAACGTTTATTTATAGTTGTCTGTCCCCATTTCCCAAATATGAAAGTTTTTGCTCAGTTTGTGCTGAGAACCGGTATAAAGTATAAACCTCTATAGTACAGTCTATAATGTTAATATTATGTCCCTGCAATCAGTTAGTTTGACTTCTATCTCAAGTTCAACACCGCACACTGTCCTCCTTTGATTATTCAAGACCTTCTCTGCATGGCTCCACCATCGTCCTCTGTTCTGCTCTCCCCTCCTCCATCTCTTCTTTTCTTCGCCTGATTGAAGGCAGATACCGCTGATCAAAGAGAAAGACTGCAGGGTGGCAAGACTGTTGCCAGCCCCCACAACCCACGTTACGTTTTTAGAGAGCAGGAACATGAGGAAAATCAGGAAATGGAGGAGGAAAGAGAGCTAAAGAGAGATGTACTAACACTCCTGAAACCATCTAGTAACATCCAGCTAGTGAAAGCAGACCAAGTGATTAGTATAAAAAGTGCTTCTCCTTTGTGTGCTTTGAAGTCTACGTTGTTGACACATCCGAGATCCAGAGGGCTTCCTTTCTCCAACTGCATGGAAACTTCATTACTTGTCTCCTTCCTCGCTAACGTTCTCAAGCCAGGCAGGGTTTAAGCAACAGTTCATATATGCACGCTTTGCAAATTGCATGAGTCATAGAGGGGATGTGCCTCTCTGCCAATGCTTTCACCCCATCAATGTTATTACCCACCCTCTCTCTTATCTATCTTTTATCACCCACACACTGTAAAATCATGTCTGAAAGTGTGAAAATGGAATCAGGTTGTCCATTTAACTCATAAAATGTTTATAAATGTTTTAGTTTAAATTAACACCAGATTTTACTGTACACCCATACAGACTGTCTGACTCAGTTAAACCCTTTTGCTGGTACCTAATCTCAAACATGTTTATGTAACTTATCTGTTTTGGAATGCGGCACCGGTCTGCTGACTAATTACCTATGGAGCATTGCGTTGCGTCAACTCTGCAGCTTCAACCCGATGTGTTTGCCCTGAGGATCGTCAGAGTAGCCGTTCAGTTTTTGACCAATAGGGAACAAGAGATCGTGTGGCAGATGTTGCTGGAATGCATGCTGGGAGAAGCATTTCCTGACTCAAATATTTAGCCTTCCGTCAGCCTGGGTGGCTTTACAATTTACTATGCAACACAGTCCGATTGGACACAGGGCCATGACATCACACATGAAGGCATTGTCAGAGATAATATGAGGACGTGTACATGCATGCATGGGTGGCTGGAGAATGAGACTGGGTGGAAGTACAGTATGTATCAGTGTCAGCCAGCTGACCACTTGGCTATGCACTGTATCTCTTTGGCTACATCGCTGCTCTGTTCTTGTTTGTCTGTCGATTCTACTTGATTGTAAACCACTTCCTTAAGTGAGTATGTGTGTGTGAGCACGTAAACAGCATGGTTGTTTTTCACCACCTAACACACACACAAACACAC